>NW_025777377.1:0-90099 GCF_021130785.1 Homalodisca vitripennis | reverse complement strand
GATTTTTTAAGGGTTAATTAGAGAAAACAACTAACTAAATTGTCATAAAACGTGTTAATTTTTAAATAAAAATAAATATATATATATATATATATTTTTTGTAGCCCAGTAATTATTAAAAATAATATAAATTGACGCACTGTTTAGTATTTGAATATGTACTGTTATTATTCTATAACATCAATAAATTTTGTCGCAAAAAGTGTTATATATTCGTGAAAATTTTTAAAATTTTTTAAAGGAGTTAAAATATTTTTTTTTAAAAATTACATAGTAATTACTAATACTTTGGGGAAATTGACGACAAGAGTGAAAATAACATTATTAAAGTCGTAAAACTGAAAACGATGATTTTGGGGGTGCCTTTAAAAGCCTTTGGGGGAGCCCGGGGGGTTTTTGTGTCCGCGGGGGCGGGCGACTTGGGCCCTTTTTCCGGTCTTTTTGGGGCAGACACGGCCTGGTTTTGGGCAGTACCCTCCCGGGCATGGGACCCCGGGCGGGAGCTTTTCACTCCCTCATTCCTGATGCCACAAGGGAGGGGAATGATCCGGGTCTTTTTGTTGTCACGGGCCGCTTTCCCGGGCCCAAACTCGAAACCTCGGCGGTGCCCAGCATGGGGGCATGATGTCTCCTCATGGATAGTTGTCCCCACCAGCATGGGAACTGAGATTTGTCAGCGGGAATCCAAGGGGCTTGCCTGAAAGGGGCGGGAATTCAGCCACTCCTCCGGGACATGGAGGACATCGCTCTCCTCCGGGAAACCCACTTCGGGCAGAGGGACTCCTTCACCACCCCAAATTTTCCGGGTGTATCGCACTGATAGACAGCTGCAGGACACCGACCCAGCGAGGCCGGCGGTTTTATCCACCGGAGGGGACAAAATCGCCTCGGCCCTGCATTTTATTCCCCGGGGACTGAAATCCCCCGGGGTTTCCGCACTACAAGGGGCGGAGCAGAGATACTTCCGTCACAACCCGCCAAATGGGGTTGCCCCAAACCGCACTACCTCGACTCCCCGGCGCAACCCCCGGCTTTCCTGCACTCATCGGGGGGGACCCAAAAGCGAAACACCTGGACTGGGAGCCGAAAAAACTCCACCGGCAGGGACCTCAAGCGTCTCCGGAAACCCCCACCACTTTCCATTACGGCCCCTGAGGACCACACACACCACCCCCCAAAGGGACACCCCCGGGGACATCCTTACATTGGCAGCTGGGTCACTGGATGGAAATATCGAGGTTTTGCTGTGTCGACCCTCGTCAACCACGTGCCAGTTGTCTTTCCACGAGAGGGGAGCGCCAGCCTACCCCCCGAGGGCGCCCCACCAAGGCCCAACTGGCACAAATATGCAAACCCCCTCCCCACAGACCTCGGCCCCCCCCAACCCCGGCCAATCCCCAGCCCACTAGACCAACAGTTCTGGACCTGACCAACACCCTCCGGGAGGCGTAAAAATTTTCCTCGCCCCTCTCTCCAGAAGAATCTCACTCCACCCTTCCCGAAACCGGGAAAAGGGGAGATACGCCTACGTCGTAGACTGCGAAGGGAAAACCAGCTGCCCGGGTGTCCCCCACAGCAAGCAAGTTTTCAACCGCCAAGCCAGGAGAGCTCCTCTCTTGGCGAACCAGAGCAGCTGCGTGGGAAAACTTCGGGAACACCAAGCTACATAGTGGGGCGGCATCTGGAAGGTCCCAAAGCCCCCCGGGGGGGGACAAAAAGGTAAACCGCCCCCCCAGGGCCAAACGGGGTATCTTTTTACCCCCCAGGACAGAGCTACCCTTTTCGCCACCCAGGAGGACCAATTCCCCCCAAAACGCAGACATCTACACAGGCGCCTCGAAAGAATCGAAGACTTCCTGGGGGACTACGAACCTGAAGAGGATGACCCGCTCCCCTTTGGGTGACACACAAGAAGTACACGACAACATCCGCGCCTCCGCCCAAAAAGAAGCTCCTGGCCCAGACTCCCTGGAACCCCCAGCTTTGAAAACTTGCCGGCTTGGTGATCGTCAAAACACATGCACATAAATTCCTGCATAGCCGGGCCCACTTCCCGCCCACCGGGAAAGGGACCGGGTAGTCATGATTCCCAACCCCCGGCAAGGACCCCCTTTTCCCCGGAAAACCACGGGGCCCATCTCCCTCTGCCTGTATCTCCAAACTTCGGAGGATCAGCTCTGGGTCCCTGAGGATTTTTTTCACGTCTATTGGGACTGAAACAGTTGGGTTTTTCCAAATGGACACCAAACCACCCCCAACTCCGCAGAGTTCTAAATACATCTCAGGACGGTGAAGGAAACACCATTCAACTTCGGTCCTGATAACGTAAAAGGTTTTCGACAAGGGTGGCACGACCCCCTACGACAAACCCCACAGAGTCCCCGCGCCGGCAGGAGTTCCGCTAATCCGCAACAAACCTTCACCACCGGACCTTCTCCGTCTGCGTTCCCCATCCACCTCCACGACTCGACCTCTCCCCGGGGTGTACCACGGGGGTCCTGCTCGCCCGATCCTGACCGGGGTACACAAACGACATCCCCGTACTCCAAATGCGCGTCGCTGTACCCGAGATCACTCTTCAGGGCCCACATCTGAAAACCCTGGGGATGGCCAAGTCTCATCAGCGGGCAGCTGGATCCTGGAGCCCGGGTGTGAAAAATGGCGGATAAAGGGTAAACGTAGACAAGTGGGGAAGCGATCAACTTCAAAAGGGTCAAGGGGGCAAGCGACGGCCGACAACTGACTCTCAACGGGACAAACACCCTTGGAGGACGACAGCAAAAACTGGGGGTACCTGACAGCAAACTGACCCATCCCCACCACGAGGATCTGGGGACGGGGAAAGGGAAAGGGGGTTTTGCTAGAAATCGCCCACGCTCCCGCTCCACAACTCCACCAGACGAAGGCCCCCGCTCTACACGCCTGACCAGACCAGTGAAAACCCTACGGGGCTCCCAGCATGGAAAATCACCTCCCCTTTAAAGGGCCCGCCCGGAAAAAACTACTCGCATCCAATAGGTGCCCCGGCGGGCCACGGGTCGCCCTGGTTTGTAAAAACACCGTGATCAGAGCAAGGCCCAAACCCCTACGATCAAAGCTTCGGGGAAAGGGACTTACTTTCGACTCTTCAAGAAGCAGCAGAATCCTCGCCGGGGGAACACATCCCATCTAGGTGACCAGGGGGTCCCCCAACTCCGTTTTCCAATGGACGACAAGACAACAACACTACACTCCCATTACACTACAACACGACAGGTAGGAAAGCTACTAGGGTTTTTGACCGTTTGACACAAGGCAAAACCAAACCCGGGCAGAGGCCTTGAGAGAAGGGGGGGGATCCAGCCCCACACACAGCGACTTGTACTTGTTTTGGCCTAACCCCGGACACCACGACCGGGATGCCACCGAAAGCGAGCGGAAAAAAGCCGTCCAGAAGGCCGGCAAGGCCCAGAAGAACATCACCAAGGGCGACAAGAAGAAGAAGCGCAGGAGGAAGGAAGAACCCACCATCCCACACACCCTGTTTTGCCTATCTACATTCTAACAAGGTGCTGAAAAACAGGTCCACCCCGACACCGGCGTCTCCAGCAAGGGACCATGTCCATCATGAAAAGCTCTTCGTGAACGACATTTTCGAGCGCTATAGCCGCCGAAAGCTTCCCGCCTGGCCCACTACAACTCAGCGGTCGACCATCACGTCGCGGGAGATCCAGACCGCCGTCCAGGCTCCTGTTGCCCGGCGAGTTGGCCAAGCTCGCAGTGGAGCGAGGGTACAAAGGCCGTGACCAAGTACACCAGATCCAAGTAAGCCGGACAGACGCCAGCTGCATCAGAGCGAGCCCGCTCCGCACAAACCGGCCTTTCTAAAGGGCCACACAATAACTCTTTTCGTTTTCGCTTATTTTTAAACCGCTCTATAGTTGTAAAAAAACCGATGTAAAATGGGGTTGTTACAAGTCGCTCTCGACTTTATTATTTCTATCGAAAATAACCAAATTTATGTGACTTTGTGTCGTGCATAAATATTTTTTTCCAGGGAATTTTTTATTTTTTCAATTCTTTTTCTTTTTAAACATAGTTCCGATTTCACTGTAAAACATTGTATAATTATTTTTCTGTTTATTTATTTATTTTTTTTCAAAAAACAAAATTGAGTTTTTACAAATAAAAAAAAAAAAAAAAAAAAACGCCAATGTGCAATTCGATCGAAAAAAACCTTACGTTTCGGTCATGTTTTATTCACATGACTTCTCTAATATTTAACCAAGAACCGCGTTGGGAACTCTGATTTAACAATAACTTGTAAATTTTCGCTTATTTTACCGCTTTAGTTGTGTAAACAATTGGAAATTATGTTATTATGTTGGCTTAAAACAAGCAACTCCCCTCGACTTGTTTTTATATTGAAAATTAACATATTTAAGTGATGTTTAAATACAATCTTTAAACAACAATTAAATTTACAAATACGGTAATCGCAAATTGATCTGATCGATACGTTTTATCATAGTATTCGTAAAATTGTTTTATACTCCAATTAAAATATTAGCGCCGAATAGTTACACTTGGAAAATTTATACTTTTTATCGAAATAAACCCACTAGTTATAAGTTACAGTCGATTTAGATTTACTACAAGAATACACGTTTTAAAATACAGTTTTTTTAGTTTTATAAACACCATTAATAACAGAGTGAAATCGAGGGTGTGATAAAGTCATCTAGTGTACAGTGCGCATGGGCTTATGGGAGATAGAATATTTAGAGTGATCTGTTAACACACGTCTTATATGGGGGAGGTTGGAGGTGAACTTGACTTGATTGGCGGTGGTAGTTCACTATTCGTACTTTCTGAGTGTACGTATCCGTTAACATTGCATAAAATTCTCCCCCCCGGTTTCTAGTTACTACGGTGAAATTGAGTTGTCAACGACGGGTTAACTTACAATTGTCCCGTTACCTGGACAGGTTGTTAAATTTGTTAATAATAAAGGGTAATACGTAGAAAATACATTATAAAAACAGCCAGGTGACTGGATATACTGCAGATCGAGTCCTGTAGATGCTAGCGCCTCGAGTGTTGTCTGCGTTAACAAAGTGTAAATCTGCTCGGTCTACGCGAACCTGATTTGGCGATTGCTTGATTCATACCACTGTAATGGAAATCCAAGTCCAGTGTTATTTTAGTTTAAAATGGGTATTTTTCCAGTATGTCCCCGCATTCTCTATATTTAATTTATACAAGTTAGATTAGTTTATTAGATTAAAGTTTACGAGTTTTTAAATTTAATTTTTCCGTACGAAAAAAAACTCAAAAATTTAGTTTAATGAAACAAGTTTAAAACAATATAGCCTACTATTCTGAATTTACAAAAATTTTCAGAAATGGGTTTCATGATCACGCGATGCTTGCCGCTGCGCAGCGCTTCGCGACTATGCTTGCTCTTTTAGAAAAAAAATTTACTCCGAGCTTGCAAACTTCCAAGCCCAGATCCAAACGGCGGCGCGCGTTTATCACTGATATTTTAATCCATCGTTTTTATTTTTTTTTTTTTTAATTTTTTTAATTTTTTAAAAAGTTTTACAAACCGATTTAAAAATAGTTACGTTGAATTTAATTAGCGTGGATAACAGCAAAATTTACATATTTACTTCGTTACAATCCACTCGAATGGTTCGCTGATTCTGTCTATTTTTTCAAATTTACTAAACATCGACCTTTAAAATTATTGTTTTTTAAACTATAACACGTATAAAGTATATTTATAAATAGAATAAGTGATTTTTATTTGTTGCAATTGCAAATCACTATGACTACAATACTAAATGTAAACTGTTAACATATTCCAGTGATATCGCAATTTGTGGGGTTCGACAGTGCTTGTAATTAAACAAAAAAAAATTTATCTATCATAATTACTATATTCTATGCGACAATTTGGTAAATTTTATATCACACTTTGAAATATAAATATAATAATTATTGTAAAACTGAATCATTGTTGTGGTTCTTGCTATAATATATCAAACTAATTAATACCCTGTTAAATGAACTGTTAAAATTAGTTCCAGATGAAAAAACGCGAGGCGGTCGGAGGTTGACAGAAGTTCGTTTAATACAGGGGGAACAAATAATAGTAAAAAATCAATCTGCTCTTTATTATCGAATACCGTTAGAACAATAGCAAACAACTGTTGTAATTTGTAACAAACACAGTGAATTCGCTGTTAGTAAGTTAGGATTTTAAATATATAAATATAAATGATATTTGGCAAATAAAATTGACCGATAATGTAAACGAATTACTGTAAACAAACAATAAAGAAAAAGTTTTTTATTAATAACTCAATGTACAAGTGTATTGGTTTTCTAGCCACAGAAAATATGCTGTTAAAACGATAAAATTAGAAGAGAAAAAGGTTTAGGGATTTCGTCTGTTTTAAAACTAATTTAAAATGACAAATACGGTGAATTTAAAGTTAAGATTGTATAATTAGACAATAAAGAAGGAAGTGAATATTTTATACAGTTAAATTAGAGTGAAAAACAACTAACCTAAAGTGTACAGTAAAATGTGTTAATTATTAATATAAATAACATAATATATTATATTTATTTTGAAGACCAGTAATTATAGTTATAAATAGATATAAATTTACGCACTGTTTTAGTATTTGAATATAAACTGTATTATCATTCGATAACATCAATCAATTTGGCAAAAAGTTTTATATAATCGTGTACAATATTAAATTTTTATGTAATTTTTTTATGATGACATATAATGACAGGTTTTACTATTATTTAGCATAGTAATTACTTAGATACATGTCGGAAAATATACGATCAATAGTGAGAAATAGGATTATTAAAGTCGTTAAAACGTGAAAAAACGTGTGATATTGTGGGTGGCCTTTAAAAAGGGCCGTTTGTGGGGAGCCGGGCGGGCGGCTTTGTGTCGCGCGCTTGGCGGGCGGGACTTAGGCCTTCTTTCACGGTCTTCCTTGGGCAGGAGCACGGCCTGGATTGTTTGGCAGTACACCCCACCCTTGGGCAGATGGTGACACCGAGACAGGACGCTTGTTCAGCTCCTCGTCATTCCTGGATGGCCAGCTGTAAGGTGACGGGGATATGAATCACTGGACTTCTTGTTGTCACGGGCCGCGTGTACCGGCCAACTCGAGAAACCTCGGCGGCGAGATAAACTAATCCATGACTTGGCGGCCAGGTAGACCGGAGCTTCCTGGGCACCCACTCGCTCGGGCGTAGTTGCCCTTGCGGAGCAGACGGTGTGATCCTGCCGAACCGGGAACTAGAAGACCGGCCCTGGAACGAGCGGGACTTTGCCTTTCCCTTCACTTTAATTACCCGACCTTTGCCTCGTCCTGACATGTGTGCGCTGTACTCGGTTGCGGGGATCACAGATAGAAGCCCGTTGGCCTGGTGAAAAAAAAAAAAATTCGGGGTTACCAGTCGGATCCGGTGCGGTCGCGCGAGCGCGGCCAAATCGAGCGTTCGAGGCTGCCACCCCTATTTGGGTCGCGCTCGCGCGACGCCCAGATATACCAGCTTAGAGCCTTTTTTAGAATTTTTGGCCTATACTCCCGGCGTTACAAACCAGCGACTTCAGGGATGCCACCGAAAGCGAGCCGGAAAAGCCGTCAAGCAACGGCCGGCAAGTGCCCAGAAGAACAATCACCAAGGGGCGATAAGAAGGAATGATCAGAAGCGCAGGAGGAAGGAGAGTTTATGCACCATCTACACACTACAAGGTAACTGAAAACAGGGTCCACCCCAGGACAACCCGGCGAGCGTCTCCTCAGCAAGGCCATGTCCATCATGAACAGCTTTCGTGAACGACCATATTCGAGGGCGCAATTAGCCGCCGTAAGCATTCCCGCCTGGCCCCAACTACAACAAGCGGTCGACCATGCACGTCAGCGGGAGATCCAGACCGCCGTCCAGGCTCCTTGTTGCCCGGCGGAGTTGGCCAAAGGCACCGCCGTGAGCGAGGGTACAAAGGCCGTGACCAAGTACACCCAGCTCCAAGTAAAGCCGGCCCAGCGCCAGCGCACATCGAGCGAGACCCGCTCCGCACAAAACGGCCTTTCTAAAGGCCACCAATAAACTCTTTCGTTTTCGCTTATTTTTAAAACCGCTCTATAGTTGCTAAAACCGATGTTAAAACCTGGTTGTTTCAAGGTCGCTTCTCGACTATAATTTTCTATCGGAAAAATACCAATATTTATGACTTTGTGCTTCGTCATAAATAAAAAAAAAAAAAAAAAAAACAAATTTTTATTCCATGAATTTTTTATTAAAATTTTTTTCAATTCCTTTTTTCTTCTTTAAACCATAGTCCGATTTCACTGTAAAATTGTATAATTATTCTGTTTGTTTATTGATATTTATTTTTTTTTCTCAAACAAACATTGAGTTTACAATATATAAAAAAACTACGTCAATTGCAATTCGATCGAAAACATAGTTTCGGTCATGTTTTATACCACATGACTTTCTATATATTAACCAAGAAACCGGTTTGAACTCTGATTTAAACATTAACCTAGTAATTTTCGCCTTATTTTACCGTCCTTTTTTAGTCTGTAGATAAACATTGGAATTACTGTTAATTATGTCGGCGGCTAAAACAAAGCAACTCTCGACTTGTTTTATATTGAAATTACCTATTTAAGTTTATGTTTTAAATACAATCTTTTTTAAACAAACATTAAATTTACAAATACGGTAATCGCCCAATTGATCTGATCGTTCGTTTATTCATAGTAGTCGTTAATGTGTTTTATAATACACTCTCAAATATTAGAGCCGAAAGCTTACACTTGAAAAAATTTATATTTTATCGAAATTACCACTAGTTTT
Source organism: Homalodisca vitripennis (assembly GCF_021130785.1). NCBI lineage: Eukaryota > Metazoa > Arthropoda > Insecta > Hemiptera > Cicadellidae > Homalodisca > Homalodisca vitripennis. The sequence goes on along the minus strand of NW_025777377.1, from coordinate 81,216 downwards.
AGGTACCAGGTCGATTTTAGATTACAACAAGATATAAACCGTTAAAAACAGTTTTTTAGTTTTATAAATAACACATAAAAAACCAGCGTGAAAATCGTGTGATAAAGTCATCTAGTGTACAGTGCGCATGTGTCGTGGAGATAGAAATATATAGAGTGAACTGTTTAACACACGCTAATATAGGGTAGGAGGTGGCTTGGACTTGATTGGTCGGTCACTATTCGACCCAATCAGAGTTTGTACGTATCCGTTAAACATTGATAATTTTCCCGGTTTTTCTAGTTACTACGGTGAAATAGAGTTGTCCAACGATCGGTTTACTTACAATTTGTCGATACCTGGGACAGGTTGTAAATTTGAAAATAAAAAGGTAATAACCGTTAAGAAAATACATATAAAACAGAGACAGGTGAGTGGATATACTGCAGAGATCGAAGTTCCTGTAGCTGATAGCGCAAGAGTGTTGTCTGTTTAACAAGTTGTAAATGCTGCTCGGTCTAGCGAACCTGATTGCGAATTGCTTTGATTTCATACCACTGTAATGTGATCGCAAGTCAGTGTATACTTTAAGTTTAAAAATGGGTATTTTTCCAGGTATGTTCCCGCGCATTCTCTATTTTAATTTATATAAAGTTAGGATTACGTTTATTAGATTACGTTTAGCGAGGTTTTTTATTAATTTCCGTACGAAACAAAAAAAAAACACACACATTAGTAATGAAAACATGTTTAAAAAACAAATATAGCCTACTATTCTGAATTTAACAAAAATTTTCAGAATTATGTTCAGATCACGCGATGCTTGCCCGTCTGCGCAGCGCTTCGCGACGCTTGCTCTCTTTTAGAAAAAAAATTTACTCGAGCCTTGCAAACTTCAAAGCCCAGATCAAGCGGGCAGCGACGTTTAATCACTGATATTTAATCACACGTTTTTTATTATCCGTTTACAACGTAAGTTACGTTAAATTTTAAATTAGCGTGGATAACAGCAAATTTTACATATTTACTTCGTTAACAATCACCGGAATATTCGCTGATTCTTCTATTTTTCAAATTTACTTAAAAACGACCTTTAAAATTTTGAAACTATACACGTATTATATAAAGTATATTTTAATAACTGAAATAAGTGAATTTTTATTTGTTGCAATTGCAAATCTCTATGACTACAAACTAAAATGGAAAACTTTTAAAACATATTCCAGTGAATATCCAAAAACTGTGGGGTTGACAGTGCTTTGTAATTAACAAAATTTATCTATCCAAATTTACTATTCTATGCGACATTTGCGAAAATTTATTATCACACCCCCTACCCCCTATTTTTTTTGAATATCAAAAATAATTATTGTAAACCTGAATCATTGTTGTGTTTACTGCTGATAATATTGCTATAATACATATACTTACACCTGTTAACTGAAACTGTTTAACATAGTTCCAGTGAAAATCGACGCGCGTGGTCGGAGGTTGACAGGAAGTTCCCCCGTAATACAGGAAAAATAAATAGAAAATCAATTCTGACTCTTTATATAATAATACCGAAAAAAACAATAGCAAACAGTTGTAATTTTGTAAACACACAGTGAATTCGCTGTAGTAAGTAGGATTAAATTATATAAAATTAAATGATATTTGCAAATAAATATTGATGATAATGTAACACGTAATTACTGTAACAAAATAAAAAAGAGAAAAGTTTAATAATAAACTCAATGTACAAGTGATTGGTTTTCTAGCCCAAACAGGAAATATGCTGTAAAACGACTAAAAATTAGAGAGAAAAGGTTTAGATTTCGTGTTTAAAACTAATTTAAAATGGACAAATACGGTGATTATTTAAGTTTAAGATTGTATAATAGACAATAAATAGAAAGTGATATTTTTTATAACGGTTAATTAGAAGTGGAAAACAACTAACCTAAATTGTACAGTAAAACGTGTTAATTAATTAATATAAATAGAAATATATATTATTAGTATATATATTTTGAAGACCAGTAATTAGTTATAAATAGATATAAAAATTTGACGCACTGTTTTAGTATTTGAATATGATAAAACTGTTTATTATCCCCTCTATAATAAAACATCAATCAATTTGTCAAAAAGTGTTATATATTCGTGTACATTTTTGAAATTTATAGTAATTTGCTGATGACATAATAATGACACGCTTTTTTTACTATTAATAGCATGCATAGTAATTAACTAGGGATACATGTCGGAAATTGACGCACAAGAGTGAGAAAATAGGATTATTAAAAGTTCGTAGAAACGTTGGAAAAACGAGTGATATTGTGGGTTGGCCACTTTTAAACAAAGGGCCCGTTTGTGGAGCCGGCGGGGGCGGCTTTTGTGTCGCGCGCTGGCGGGGCGACTTAGGCCATTCTTCTCGGTCTTCTTGGGCAGGGAGCAAACGGCCTGGATGTTTGGGCAGGTACACCTCCTCTGGGGCGATGGATGGTGACAGCCGGAACAGGAAGCTTGTTCAGCCTCCTCGTCCATTCCTGATGGCCAGCTGAAGGTGACGCGGGGAACTGATCCTGGTCTATCTTGTTCGTCACGGGCCGCGTTACCGGCCAACTCGAAGAACCTCGGCGGCGAGATACTCCATGACGGCGGCCAGGTAGACCGGAGCTCCGGCACCCCACTCGCTCGGCGTAGTTGCCCTTGCGGAGCAGACGGTGGATCCTGCCGACCGGGAACTGAAGACCGGCCCTGGACGAGCGGGACTTTGCCTTTCCCTTCACTTTACCGCCTTTGCCTCGTCCCTGACATGTTGCGCTGTACTCGGTTGCGGGATACAGATGGAAGCGTTGGCCCTGAAATTCGGGTTACCTCGAATCCGGGCGTCGCGCGAGCGCGGCCAATCGCGTTCGAGCTGCCACCCTATTGGTAGCGCGCCTCGCGCGACGCCAGATATCCAGCTTAGAGCCTTTTTAGAATTTTGGCCTATACACCCCCCCGGAGTACAAACCAGCGACTCAGGATGCCACCGAAAGCGAGCGGAAAAGCCGTCAAGAAGGCCGGCAAGGCCCAGAAGAACATCACCAAGGGCGACAAGAAGAAGAAGCGCAGGAGGAAGGAGAGTTATGCCATCTACATCTACAAGGTACTGAAACAGGTCCACCCCGACACCGGCGTCTCCAGCAAGGCCATGTCCATCATGAACAGCTTCGTGAACGACATATTCGAGCGCATAGCCGCCGAAGCTTCCCCCCTGGCCCCACTACAACAAGCGGTCGACCATCACGGTCGCGCGGAGATCCAGACCGCCGTCAGGCTCCTGTTGCCCCGGCGAGTTGGCCCAAGCACGCCCGTGAGCGAGGGTACCAAGGCCGTGACCAAGTACACCAGCTCCAAGTAAGCCGGCCAGCGCCGCAACGAGCGAGCCCGCTCCGCACAAACGGCCTTTCTAAAGGCCACCAATAAACTCTTTCGTTTTCGCTTATTTTTACCGCTTATAGTTGTAAAACCGATGTAAAACCTGGTTTGTTTCAAGTCGCTCTCGACTATATTTTCTATCGAAAATACACAAATTTATGACTTTGTGCTTGTCATAAATTATTTTATTCCAGGAATTTTACAATTCCTTTTTTCTTTTTAAACATAGTCCGATTTCACTGTAAAAATTGTATAATTTTCTGTTTATTTATTTATTTATTTTTTTCAAACAAACATTGAGTTTACAATAAAAAAATACGTCAATATTGCAATTCGATCGAAAACCATAGTTTCGGTCATGTTTTATACACATGACTTCTCTAATATTAACCAAGAACCGCGTTGAACTCTGATTAAACATAACTTGTAATTTTCGCTTATTTTACCGCTTTAGTTGTGTAAACATTGGAATTATGTTATTATGTTGGCTAAAACAAGCCAACTCTCGACTTGTTTTATATTGAAATTACCTATTTAAGTTATGTTTAAATACAATCTTTAAACTTTAAACATTAAATTTACAAATACGGTAATCGCCCAATTGATCTGATCGTTCGTTATTCATAGTATTCGTAAATGTTTTATATACACTTCAATATAAGAGCCGAAAGTTACACTTTGAAAATTTATATTTTATCGAAATACCACTAGTTTTAAGTACAGGTCGATTTAGATTACAACAAGATACACGTTAAATACCGTTTTTTTAGTTTTTAAAAACACATTAAAACAAGGTGAAATCGTGTGATAAAGTCATCTAGTGTACAGTGCGCATGTGCGTGGAGATAGAATATATAGAGTGAACTGTTAACACGCTTATATAGGTAGGAGGTGGCTTGACTTGATTGGTCGGTCACTATTCGACCAATCAGAGTGTACGTATCCGTTAAACATTGATAATTCTCCCGGTTTCTAGTTACTACGGTGAAATAGAGTTGTCAACGACGGTTTACTTACAATTGTCGATACCTAGGACAGGTTGTAAATTTGAAAATAAAAAGGAATAACGTAGAAAATACATATAAAACAGACATTTATGTGAGGTTAGTGGATATACTGCAGATCCGAGTCCTGTAGCTGTAGCGCCAGAGAGGTGTCTGTTAACAAGTGAAATCTGCTCGGTCTAGCGAACCTGATTGCGATTTGCTTGATTCATACCACTGTGAAACAAAATGTGATCCAAGTCAGTGTATTTTAAGTTTAAAATGGGTATTTTCCAGTATGTTCCCCGCATTCTCTATTTTTAATTTATATAAGTTAGATTACGTTTATTAGATTAAGTTTACGAGTTTATTAATTTCCGTACGAAAAAACAAAAATTAGTAATGAAACATGTTTAAACAATATAGCCTACTATTCTGAATTTAACAAAATTTTCAGAATTTGTCAGATCACGCGATGCTTGCCCGCTGCGCAGCGCTTCGCGCTGCTTGCTCTTTTAGAAAAAAAATTTACTCGAGCTTGCAAACTCCAAGCCCAGATCAAGCGGCGCGCGTTTATCACTGATATTTAATCCACGTTTTTTATCCGTTTACAACTAATTACGTTAAATTTAATTAGCGTGGATAACAGCAAATTTACATATTTACTTCGTTACAATCACCGAATATTCGCTGATTCTTCTATTTTTCAAATTTACTAAACGACCTTTTAAAAATTATTGAACTATACACGTATAAAGTATATTTATAACTGAATAAGTGATTTTTATTTGTTTCAAATCACTATGACTACAAACTAAATGTAAACTGTTAACATATTCCCAGTGAATATCGCAATATGTGGGGTTGACAGTGCTTGTAATTAACAAAATTTATCTATCAAATTACTATTCTATGCGACATTTTGGAATTTATATCACACTTTGAATATAAAAAATAATTATTGTAAACTGAATCATTGTTGTGTTCTGCTATAATATATAAACAATACTACACTGTTAAATGAACTGTTAACATAGTTCCAGTGAAAATCGCGCGAGCGGTCGGAGGTTGACAGAAGTTCGTAATACAGGAAAAGAATAGAAAAATCAATCTGCTCTTTATAATAATACCGAAAGAACAATAGCAAACAGTTGTAATTTGTAAACACACAGTGAATTCGCTGTAGTAAGTAGGATTAATATATAAATATAAATGATATTTGCAAATAAAATTGATTGTGATAATGTAAAACGATTACTGTTAACAAAATAAAAGAAAAAGTTTAATAATAAATCAATGTACAAGTGATTGGTTTTCTAGCCACAGAAATATGCTGTAAAACGACTAAATTAGATAGAGAAAAGGTTTAGATTTCGTGTTTAAAAAACTAATTTAAAATGACAAATACGGTGAATTTAAGTTAAGATTGTATAATAGACAATAAAGAGAAGTGATATTTTATACGGTTAATTAGAGTGAAAACAACTAACTAAAGTGTACAGTAAAATGTGTTAATTATTAAAATAAATAAATATAATATATATATATATATTTGTTTTGAAGACCAGTAATTAGTTATAAATAGATATAAATTTACGCACATGTTTAGTATTTGAATAAACTGTTATTATTCGATAACATCAATTGGCAAAAAGTGTTATATATTCGTGTACATTATTAAGATTTTTATGTAATTTGTGATGGTAATAATGACAGTTTTACTAATAATTAGCATAGTAATTACTAGATACATGTCGGAAATATACGACAATAGTGAGAAATAGGAATTATTAAAGTCGTAAACTGTGAAAACGAGTGATATTGTGGTGGCCTTTAAAAAGGCCGTTTGTGGGAGCCGGGCGGGCGGCTTTGTGTCGCGCGCTGGCGGGCGACTTAGGCCTTCTTCTCGGTCTTCTTGGGCAGGAGCACGGCCTGGATGTTTGGCAGTACACCTCCCTGGGCGATGGTGACACCGGACAGGAGCTTGTTCAGCTCCTCGTCATTCCTGATGGCCAGCTGAAGGTGACGGGGAATGATCCTGGTCTTCTTGTTGTCACGGGCCGCGTTACCGGCCAACTCGAGAACCTCGGCGGCGAGATACTCCATGACGGCGGGCCAGGTATAGACCGGAGCTCCGGCACCCACTCGCTCGGCGTAGTTGCCCTTGCGGAGCAGACGGTGGATCCTGCCGACCGGGAACTGAAGACCGGCCCTGGACGAGCGGGACTTTGCCTTTCCCTTCACTTTACCGCCTTTGCCTCGTCCTGACATGTTGCGCTGTACTCGGTTGCGGGGATACAGATAGAAGCCGTGGCCTGAAATTCGGGGTTACCTCGAATTTGGGCGTCGCGCGAGCGCGGCCAATCGCGTTCGAGCTGCCACCCTATTGGTCGCGCTCGCGCGACGCCAGATATCCAGCTTAGAGCCTTTTTTAGAATTTTGGCCTATACTCCCGGTACAAACCAGCGACTCAGGATGCCACCGAAAGCGAGCGGAAAAGCCGTCAAGAAGGCCGGCAAGGCCAGAAGAACATCACCAAGGGCGATAAGAAGAAGAAGCGCAGGAGGAAGGAGAGTTATGCCATCTACATCTACAAGGTTACTGAAACAGGTCCACCCCGACACCGGCGTCTCCAGCAAGGGCCATGTCCATCATGAACAGCTTCGTGAACGACATATTCGAGCGCATAGCCGCCGAAGCTTCCCGCCTGGCCCACTACAACAAGCGGTCGACCATCACGTCGCGGGAGATCCAGACCGCCGTCAGGCTCCTGTTGCCCGGCGAGTTGGCCAAGCACGCCGTGAGCGAGGGTACCAAGGCCGTGACCAAGTACACCAGCTCCAAGTAAGCCGGCCAGCGCCAGCGCATCGAGCGAGCCCGCTCCGCACAAACGGCCTTTCTAAGGCCACCAATAACTCTTTCGTTTTCGCTTATTTTACCGCTTATAGTGTAAAACCGATGTAAACCTGGTTGTTTCAAGTCGCTCTCGACTATATTTTCTATCGAAATACACAAATTTATGACTTTGTGCTTGTCATAAATATTTTATTCCAGGAATTTTACAATTCCTTTTTCTTTTTAAACATAGTCCGATTTCACTGTAAAATTGTATAATTTTCTGTTTATTTATTTATTTTTTTTTTTTTTTTTTCTCAAACAAACATTGAGTTTACAATAAAAAATACGTCAATTGCAATTCGATCGAAAACCATAGTTTCGGTCATGTTTTATACACATGACTTCTCTAATATTAACCAAGAACCGCGTTGAACTCTGATTAAACATAACTTCTAATTTTCGCTTATTTTAACCGCTTTTAGTTGTGTAAACATTGGAATTCTGTTATTATGTTGGCTAAAACAAGCAACTCTCGACTTGTTTTATATTGAAATTACCTATTTAAGTTGTGTTTAAATACAATCTTTAAACAAACATTAAATTTACAAATACGGGTAATCGCCCAATTGATCTGATCGTTCGTTATTACATAGTATTCGTAATGTGTTTTATATACACTTCAATATAAGAGCCGAAAGTTACACTTGAAAATTTATATTTTATCGAAATACCACTAGTTTTAGTACAGGTCGATTTTAATGATTACAACAAGATAGACGTTAAATACAGTTTTTTTAGTTTTAAAACACATTAAAACAGGTGAAATCGTGTGATAAAGTCATCTAGTGTACAGTGCGCATGTGCGTGGAGATAGAATATATAGAGTGAACTGTTAACACGCTTATATAGGTAGGAGGTGGCTTGACTTGATTGGTCGGTCACTATTCGACCAATCAGAGTGTACGTATCCGTTAACATTGATAATTCTCCCGGTTTCTAGTTACTACGGTTTGAAATAGAGTTGTCAACGACGGTTTACTTACAATTGTCGATACCTAGACAGGTTGTAAATTTGAAAAAAAAGGAATAACGTAGAAAATACAATATAAAACAGACAGGTGAGGTGAGTGGATATACTGCAGATCCGAGTCCTGTAGCTGTAGCGCCAGAGAGTTGTCTGTTAACAAGTGTAAATCTGCTCGGTCTAGCGAACTGATTGCGATTGCTTGATTCATACCACTGTAATGTGATCCAAGTCAGTGTATTTTAAGTTTAAAATGGGCATTTTTCCAGTATGTTCCCCGCATTCTCTATTTTAATTTATATAAGTTAGATTACGTTTATTAGATTAAGTTTACGAGTTTTATTAATTTCCGTACGAAAAAAAAAAAAAACACACACATTAGTAATGAAACATGTTTAAAACAGTATAGCCTACTATTCTGAATATTTAACAAAATTTTCAGAATTTGTCAGATCACGCGATGCTTGCCCGCTGCGCAGCGCCTTCGCGCTGCTTGCTCTTTTAGAAAAAAAATTTACTCGAGCTTGCAAAACTCCAAGCCCAGATCAAGCGGCGCGCGTTTATCACTGATATTTAATCCACGTTTTTATCCGTTTACAACTAATTACGTTAAATTTAATTAGCGTGGATAACAGCAAATTTACATATTTACTTCGTTACAATCACCGAATATTCGCTGATTCTTCTATTTTTCAAATTTACTAAACGACCTTTAAAATTATTGAACTATACACGTATAAAGTATATTTATAACTGAATAAGTGATTTTTATTATTTGTTGCAAATCACTATGACTACAAACTAAATGTAAACTGTTAACATATTCCAGTGAATATCGCAATATGTGGGGTTGACAGTGCTTGTAATTAACAAAATTTATCTATCAAACTTACTATTCTATGCGACATTTGGAATTTATATCACACTTTGAATATAAAAATAATAATTATTGTAAACTGAATCATTGTTGTGTTCTGCTATAATATATAAACAATACTACAACTGTTAACATAGTTCCAGTGAAAATCGCGCGGTCGGAGGTTGGACAGAAGTTCGTAATACAGGAAAAATAGAAAATCAATCTGCTCTTTATAATAATACCGAAAGAACAATAGCAAACAGTTGTAATTTGTAAACACAGTGAATTCGCTGTAGTAAGTAGGATTAATATATAAATATAAATGATATTTGCAAATAAAATTGATGATAATGTAAACGATTACTGTAACAAAAAAAGAAAAAGTTTAATAATAAATCAATGTACAAGTGATTGGTTTTCTAGCCACAGAAATATGCTGTAAAACGACTAAATTATAGAGAGAAAAGGTTTAGATTTCGTGTTTAAAACTAATTTAAAATGACAAATACGGTGAAATTTAAGTTAAGATTGTATGATAGACAATAAAGAGAAGTGATATTTTATACGGTTAAATTAGAGTGAAAACAACTAACTAAAGTGTACAGTAAAATGTGTTAATTATTAATATAAATAAATATATATTATATTATTTTGAAGACCAGTAATTAGTTTATAAATAGATATAAATTTACGCACACTGTTTAGTATTTGAATAAACTGTTATTATTCGATAACATCAATTGGCAAAAAAGTGTTATATATTCGTGTACATTATTAAATTTTTATGTAATTTGTGATGGTAATAATGACAGTTTTACTAACAATTAGCATAGTAATTACTAGATACATGTCGGAAATATACGACAAGAGTGAGAAATAGGATTATTAAAGTCGTAAACTGTGAAAAACGAGTGATATTGTGGTGGCCTTTAAAAAGGCCGTTTGTGGGAGCCGGGCGGGCGGCTTTGTGTCGCGCGTTGGCGGGCGACTTAGGCTTCTTCTCGGTCTTCTTGGGCAGGAGCACGGCCTGGATGTTTGGCAGTACACCTCCCTGGGCGATGGTGACACCGGACAGGAGCTTGTTCAGCTCCTCGTCATTCCTGATGGCCAGCTGAAGGTGACGGGGGAATGATCCTGGTCTTCTTGTTGTCACGGGCCGCGTTACCGGCCAACTCTCGAGAACCTCGGCGGCGAGATACTCCCATGACGGCGGCCAGGTAGACCGGAGCTCCGGCACCCACTCGCTCGGCGTAGTTGCCCTTGCGGAGCAGACGGTGGATCCTGCCGACCGGGAAACTGAAGACCGGCCCTGGACGGAGCGGGACTTTGCCTTTCCCTTCACTTTACCGCCTTTGCCTCGTCCTGACATGTTGCGCTGTACTCGGTTGCGGGGATACAGATGGAAGCCTTTTTTTTTTTTTTTTTTTTTTTTTTTTTTTTTTTTTTTTTTTTTTTGTTAAGCAGAGGGAACCTTCAAAAGGTACTGGCGTCCCAGTTATGTGGGATTTTTACCCACTAAACCACTCTGCTGCCACGTCCTGTCGTGGCCGTACAGCACCTGGACCCTAGGTCCACTGACTGTAGAGGAAGCTCTGAAACATAACTATTAATTTGGCCTAATTAAGATTGTTGTGTTCTGAAACAAAAATTTGGTTAGTGTGATTTGCTGGTTACGTCCCAGGATTGGGATCGCGGCTTCATCCTTGGGATGAGTATTCTTTACGGAGGGTCGTCCAGAATTGTGGCCGGTCGTCGTCTGTAGTCGTCTGGTCCGGCGTACGGCTCTGCGATGAGCTGCGATGTGGGGATGTTCCGATGCTGCAACTGCCTCGAAGAATTTTTCTGAAGTTATCCTCGCGAAGACGTCTAGAGTTGGGATCTGTAACGAATTCCTTATTGTTTCGTTGCGGACGAACCATGGTTGGCGAGTGATGGAGCGGAGGGCCTTGGATTGGATGGTTTCCAGGGCTTTTCGGTTTGAGCGGCTGCAGTTTGACCACCAAGCTGTGCAAGCATACATCATTAGTGATCTGACAACAGCTAGAAAGATGGAGACTTTTGCACCCATTGGTAGGGGTGATCTACGGTTAATTAGAGGACCTATTGATCCTGCGATCCGCTTGGCCTCTACTGCTTTCCTTTTCGCGTGAGGACCGAAGTTTAATCTGGAATCAAGCGTAACACCAAGATATTTAGCTTGTTCCTTCCAAGCAATCGGCTCGTCATCAAGTGTCATAGGCGGCGGGAGTCTTCGCGGCATCCTACGGCGCTTTCTGAAACAAACAGCTGTGCTCTTGTCAGTGTTTATGCGGATACGCCATTTCTCTAGCCAGGGGGAGAGAAGATCCATTTGCTGTTGCATGACGTCAGCGGCACGCATCGGTTGAAAGCTCCTGCACAGAAACATGGCATCATCGGCATACAGAGATAGCGTTACTCTGGGGACCAGTGGCATGTCATTAGTGTAAACGAGGTACAGCACTGGTCCCAGGACGCTGCCCTGGGGGACGCCTGCTTCGATCGCTCTCTCTGAGGACAGCTCTCCATCTACACAAATGCGGAATGAGCGGCCAGTCAGATAGGACCGGATGAGGTGTGTTATGCAGGGGGGCACCGGTGAGTTTGCCAGCTTGTAGAGCAGGCCCTCATGCCAGACCTTGTCAAATGCTTTGCTGACGTCCAGGAACACTGCAACAGAGCACAGATTAAAATTGGCGTTGTCCACCAGCATGTTGACAACACGTACCAGCTGTTGGGTTGTCGAGTGGTCGCGCCTGAAGCCAAACTGTTCAGGTCGGATAAAGCCGTCCAGGAAAGGAGCAATGCGGGATAGGAGGAGTCTCTCAAAAATTTTTGAGATGGACGAAAAGGAGTGAGATGGGGCGGAAGTTTTGTGGGAATAGTCTGGATTTCCGGGCTTGGGAATAAGGATGACTTTAGCGACCTTCCAGCTGGTGGGAAAGTGTTGTAGTCGAATAGCGTCGTTGAACACTGTAACCAAGCACATTAACAGGGCTATAGGAGCTGCAAGGAGTGCCCTGGATCCAACTCCATCTAGTCCGGGGGCTTTGCGCGGTTTCGATTTCTTGATGGTGGCTTGTAGCTCATCAAGAGTAATCGGCTCTATCTCGATGTCGGGAGCTGTAACAAAAAAATTGTTTAGTGTGCTCTCGACGTGTTCGCAGTGGTCGTCGTCATAAATATCCGCATTCGGGCTGAATTGCTCCTCCATCGTATCTGCAAAAGCTTCGGCCTTGTCAGTAGCAGAGTAAACAAGTCCTTGTTGACCGTGCAGGGGCTGGTGCGTGGATTTCTCGCTCCTCAGGATTTTTGCAGTCTTCCAGGCACTGCCATCCTCTAGCTCAAGACTAGAAAGGTATGAGTTCCAGGTCTCTGTCCTGTAATCATACAACATCTGTTTGACAATGCTGCACTGCACGTTGAAAGGCCCGTTTGGTAGCCGGATGTCGCGTTCTCTGCCATATTCGACGAAGACGCCTCCTTTTGTCTACAGCCATCCTAATGATGGCAGGCAAGGCCGACCTGGTGTTTTTTGGACGTCCAGGTCGTGAGGCCGCCGCCAGAGCATCCGTGACTGCTGAGTTCAAGTCTGAAACATATGAGTCTAGGGCATTTGGATTAGTGGCTGTCGCTGGGGGCTGCAGTTGCTCGCTCAGGATACGGCTGTACACCTCCCAGTTAGTTCTGATTGAGGTGCCCATTGAAGGAATCCTTGAAGCTGGAGTCGTCGCTAGAACTGCTATGACGGGTACGTGGTCAGACGATAAGTCATCTGCCACTCGCACTTCCACATGATGCTGTAGTTCCTTAAACAGAAACACATCTATGACATCAGGAAGTGCGTTGAGCCTCGTCGGATAGTGCGTAGGGTCCACAGGCGCGGCTACAATCGTGTCACCTCTATCTAAAACATAGTTGTGAAGTCTTCGGCCCTTGGTGTTCATCCGCCTGCTATGCCATGACTGGTGCTTGGCATTGAGGTCACCACCTATTATTACAGTGTTCCCGCTGCCGAGCAAGATGTCAAGCTCGTCAGGGCGGAGGACAGCAGGACGGCGCGGAGTAAGCTGCGAACACACATACCTCGGAGCCACCAGCATTGACGGCAATGCCGGTGGACTCGAGGTCATTAGTAGCGGCGTGGACTTGGCGGTGCACAACTCTCCTGTGAACCAAGATAGCTGTTCCTCCCCGGGATTCCTTTGGCCACGTGGCGGTCCTATCGGTCCGGTAGGTTTGGTAACCTGGAACATTGAATACAGTGGCGGGTTGCAGGTGTGTTTCCGTTAGAAGTAATAAGTCGACGTCGTGATCAGCTGCAAATAGATGGAGTTCGTTTCTCCGCGTCGCTACGCCGTTCGCGTTCCAGGTGGACAATTTTTAGGCGTCTATCCATTGGAGAGGAGTTTCCCTGGAATGACATTAATATGGCAGCAAGCAACTCGCTAGGAGTTTTTTTTGCTGTCGGATACTATTGAAATTAGGGAGGTTATCCACTTAAGGACAGCGTCGTGGGACAGGAAGCCCTTTGGCTGTGAGGTAGGCTCGCAGTTGGGATTCCTGTCCTTTGATTCCGCCGAGGTGTTGGTTGTGGTTGCCGCTGGGGTTTGTTCCTCCATTGGTTCCACCACTTTCTCTTTCTCCTGCGAGTGAACTGTAACAGAGACTTGCTTGTTAGTTATGCTACGGCGGTTTGAGCGGGCCCTCGGCCTTCTCTGCTGAGTAGCGGTGGTTGAGGGCTGAGGCAGCTGAGGCAGGTGGGGCTGCGGCTTCCGGCTCTGTGGCTGCTGCCTTTGCGGCTCTCTGCTTTCTGGGAGCAGGAGCAGAGAGCAATTGTAGTGTTTGTGTGGGCCGGAGCTACGGGTGCTGCAGCTGGTGTCTGTTGTGGAATGGGTTGGTCCGGACGGAGCCTGGGGGCGGCTAGTACATCGGCATATCTGCGGGCAGAAACATTAACAGGTGGTGGGGCACGTGCTTGCCCAGTGACCGGTCGCGCAGCGGCGCGTGCCCGAGCGCCGCTGTGGCGCCTCGCGGCGGTGCAGCGCGCCCAGGGCCCGTTTATGCGCTCCGCAGCCCCTGTAGCTCGCGGGTGCTCTCCACCACAATTAGTGCATTTGCACCTGCTGTCTTTTGGCAAGGTGCAATTTGTTACGTTGTGGTCTCCTCCACATCTTACACAGCGAGCTGGGAGGTGGCAGTTCCTCGAGCTGTGATTGAACTGCTGGCAGTTGTAGCACTGCGGCAGTCCTCTCCTCGGCGTGAACTGGTCCACCGATACTCTTACTCCCAGTAGTGCTGTGAGCTGCCATATTTTCGCCCAGCTACCTGTTTTCCTGAAACGCACATAGAAGCTGTTGGTTTGATGGCGACCAGCCTGGTCGCGGCGTTGGAGGGGTGCGACATGTGTAGGAGTGTACCCCTGGTCGCGGAGATCCTCCGCTATGTCCTCAGGTGACGTCCATGCCGGAAGTCCCCTGATAACTGTCTTCAGCTCTTGTTTCTTCCTTCAGACTGAAGGTGTGGAAGGCGAGCTTGGCGTCCAGAAGCTCGCGTTGTGCCGTTCTAAAACAGAACTCGCTTTTACATAAAATGTGCAGTCGGGTGCCCACATATTTCGCCTCAAAATTGCAGCCAGCACTTTTAAGGCGGCGTAAGAGGGATGTCCAGGCAGTCACTCCTTGAATGATGATCGGCGGTATGCGCGGCTGGCGGCGCTCTCCAACAGTATTTCCAGGAATGTTTTGCGCTGGGCAAAATTTCTTGTTGAAGATTCAGATGACGTGGAGGCCCGTCTCCCTCGTTTTCTTGGTTGGACGGACTGCCCACGATTCATCTCCGTTGGACGGGTCGGCGGTAGTTAGCTCGGTGGCGGCATGTGGCTCGGATTCCACTTCCATCCTGCAACAATACAACAAAGGGGCCCGACTGGCTGGGGAAGTCCCGCCAGGCAGGGCGGCGGCGTTACAAAGGCTCTATTGAGAGCAGGGGTCGCAGGCGCGCTGGTATATTGATCGGGTGTCGGACGGGCCGGGAGTACCGTTAGGCCTGTACCGTTAGTTTCCGGCCACGCCGGAGCACGTGGTCGTCTGAGCACGTGGTCACCTAATCTGCTTGGTTAACAAGTACCTTAGAATCTTATCTAATATGATAGTGTATGTATGCTAGGTACACAGTTAAGTATCAAACATTTTAGTACATTGCAAACAAATCACAGTGTTTTAAATTTAATAAAATTTGCGAGTAGACAGTGAGGGCTCTACAGTTTAATTGAATTAGTACAGCGACCTTATATTACCAGCTGTGACACAGTAGCTGTTGAACACTTTTTATCTAGTTTGTTATATAAATTCAGTAACTCTAGTGGAAACTGTATTAAAGTTTCCTAAAAGGGATTATTATAAATTTACTGAGGTGTCAAAACAATAATATTCTATTAAAACTATTAAAAACTAATTTGTATGAAATAAATCAGAACAAAAATTATTGTTCAAACGTATCAAAAATGCAAATAATGCACTAAGATTTATTACAAATGTAGTTGATTATTTTACTATTAATTTGCTTTTAAAACAGCAGACTAGCTTCTGCAAAGACACAAATTCCTAGTTAATAATGAATTGTAGAGAACAAGTCAAAACAATACAAACATTCAAAAGTGTAAAAGTAATTTTTGTACTAGCAAATATTACAAATGAAGCTGCTTATTTTACTAAGTACATTTTAGGTTTTAACTGCGGAATTGATCCTGCATAGACACAAGTTTTCAAATAATTGGGATTGACTTGTGTAGAACAAATCAACACCTTAATGGTCAGTACAGGTGATGTGTTAATTAAAAGTAACTAATACTATTAGATCTCACCACCCGAAGAAACGGCAAAATGAGGTATCCAATGTCCAGTAGGGGCACTTCACTAACACAGAATGTAGTTTTAATTAGTGTCACTAGAGAAACTAGGCACGCACAAAAACAAAGCACAGCACAAACTGAGCGAAGCGACTAACGCCACTAACACATGGTGTCACTAAGAAATAGGCACAACACTGTGAGTAAATCACAAACAAAGCCACAGACTGAGCGGAGCGACAGCGCGGCACGTCCGAGCAGTACGGCGGGTGAAACGGCACTGAGAAGCCGTGGCCTGAAATTCGGGGTTACCTCGAATTTGGGCGTCGCGCGAGCGCGGCCAATCGCGTTCGAGCTGCCACCCTATTGGTCGCGCTCGCGCGACGCCAGATATCCAGCTTAGAGCCTTTTTTAGAATTTTGGCCTATACTCCCGGTACACCAGCGACTCAGGATGCCACCGAAAGCGAGCGGAAAAGCCGTCAAGAAGGCCGGCAAGGCCCAGAAGAACATCACCAAGGGCGACAAGAAGAAGAAGCGCAGGAGGAAGGAGAGTTATGCCATCTACATCTACAAGGTGCTGAAACAGGTCCACCCCGACACCGGCGTCTCCAGCAAGGCCATGTCCATCATGAACAGCTTCGTGAACGACATATTCGAGCGCATAGCCGCCGAAGCTTCCCGCCTGGCCCACTACAACAAGCGGTCGACCATCACGTCGCGGGAGATCCAGACCGCCGTCAGGCTCCTGTTGCCCGGCGAGTTGGCCAAGCACGCCGTGAGCGAGGGTACCAAGGCCGTGACCAAGTACACCAGCTCCAAGTAAGCCGGCCGGCAGGCCAGCGCCGCAACGAGCGAGCCCGCTCCGCACAAACGGCCTTTCTAAAGGCCACCAATAACTCTTTCGTTTTCGCTTATTTTTACCGCTTATAGTTGTAAAACCGATGTAAACCTGGTTGTTTCAAGTCGCTCTCGACTATATTTTCTATCGAAAATACCAAATTTATGACTTTGTGCTTGTCATAAATATTTTATTCCAGGAATTTTACAATTCCTTTTTTTCTTTTTAAAACATAGTCCGATTTCACTGTAAAATTGTATAATTTTCTGTTTATTTATTTATTTTTTTTTTTTTTTTTTTTTTTTTTTCTCAAACAAACATTGAGTTTACAATATAAAAAAAAAAAAAAAAAAAAAAAAAAATACGTCAATTGCAATTCGATCGAAAACCATAGTTTCTGTCATGTTTTATACACATGACTTCTAATATTAACCAAGAACCGTTGAACTCTGATTAAACATAACTTGTAATTTTCGCTTATTTTACCGCTTTTTCTTGTGTAAACATTGGAATTCTGTTATTATGTTGGCTAAAACAAGCAACTCTCGACTTGTTTTATATTGAAATTACCTATTTAAGTTATTTTTAAATACAATCTTTAAACAAACATTAAATTTACAAATACGGTAATCGCCCAATTGATCTGATCGTTCGTTATTCATAGTATTCGTAATGTTTTATATACACTTCAATATAAGAGCCGAAAGTTACACTTGAAAATTTATATTTTATCGAAATACCACTAGTTGTAAGTACAGGTCGATTTAGATTACAACAAGATACACGTTAAATACAGTTTTTTAGTTTTAAAACACATTAAAACAGGTGAAATCGTGTGATAAAGTCATCTAGTGTACAGTGCGCATGTGCGTGGAGATAGAATATATAGAGTGAACTGTTAACACACGCTTATATAGGTAGGAGGTGGCTTGACTTGATTGGTCGGTCACTATTCGACCAATCAGAGTGTACGTATCCGTTAACATTGATAATTCTCCCGGTTTCTAGTTACTACGGTGAAATAGAGTTGTCACCGACGGTTTACTTACAATTGTCGATACCTGGACAGGTTGTAAATTTGAAAATAAAAAGGAATAACGTAGAAAATACATATAAAACAGACATTTATGTGAGGTTAGTGGATATACTGCAGATCCGAGTCCTGTAGCTGTAGCGCCAGAGAGTTGTCTGTTAACAAGTGTAAATCTGCTCGGTCTAGCGAACCTGATTGCGATTGCTTGATTCATACCACTGTAATGTGATCCAAGTCAGTGTATTTTAAGTTTAAAATGGGTATTTTCCAGTATGTCCCCGCATTCTCTATTTTAATTTATATAAGTTAGATTACGTTTATTAGATTAAGTTTACGAGTTTATTAATTTCCGTACGAAAAAAAAACACACACACAAAATTAGTAATGAAACATGTTTAAAACAATATAGCCTACTATTCTGAATTTAACAAAATTTTCAGAATGGGTCAGATCACGCGATGCTTGCCCGCTGCGCAGCGCTTCGCGCTGCTTGCTCTTTTAGAAAAAAAATTTACTCGAGCTTGCAAACTCCAAGCCCAGATCAAGCGGCGCGCGTTTATCACTGATATTTAATCCACGTTTTTATCCGTTTACAACTAATTACGTTAAATTTAATTAGCGTGGATAACAGCAAATTTACATATTTACTTCGTTACAATCACCGAATATTCGCTGATTCTTCTATTTTTCAAATTTACTAAACGACCTTTAAAATTATTGAACTATACACGTATAAAGTATATTTATAACTGAATAAGTGATTTTTATTTGTTGCAATTGCAAATCACTATGACTACAAACTAAATGTAAACTGTTAACATATTCCAGTGAATATCGCAATATGTGGGGTTGACAGTGCTTGTAATTAACAAAATTTATCTATCAAATTACTATTCTATGCGACATTTGGAATTTATATCACACTTTGAATATAAAATAATAATTATTGTAAACTGAATCATTGTTGTGTTCTGCTATAATATATAAACAATACTACACTGTTAACTGAACTGTTAACATAGTTCCAGTGAAAATCGCGAGCGGTCGGAGGTTGACAGAAGTTCGTAATACAGGAAAAGAATAGAAAATCAATCTGCTCTTTATAATAATACCGAAAGAACAATAGCAAACAGTTGTAATTTGTAAACACAGTGAATTCGCTGTAGTAAGTAGGATTAATATATAAATATAAATGATATTTGCAAATAAAATTGATGATAATGTAAACGATTACTGTAACAAAATAAGAAAAAAGTTTAATAATAAATCAATGTACAAGTGATTGGTTTTCTAGCCACAGAAATATGCTGTAAAACGACTAAATTAGAGAGAGAAAAGGTTTAGATTTCGTGTTTAAAACTAATTTAAAATGACAAAGACGGTGAATTTAAGTTAAGATTGTATAATAGACAATAAAGAGAAGTGATATTTTATTTTATACGGTTAATTAGAGTGAAAACAACTAACTAAAGTGTACAGTAAAATGTGTTAATTATTAATATAAATAAATATATATATATATATATATTTTGAAGACCAGTAATTAGTTATAAATAGATATAAATTGACGCACACTGTTTAGTATTTGAATAAACTGTTATTATTCGATAACATCAATTGGCAAAAAAGTGTTATATATTCGTGTACATTATTAAATTTTTATGTAATTTGTGATGGTAATAATGACAGTTTTACTAATAATTAGCATAGTAATTACTAGATACATGTCGGAAATATACGACAAGAGTGAGAAATAGGATTATTAAAGTCGTAAACTGTGAAAACGAGTGATATTGTGGTGGCCTTTAAAAAGGCCGTTTGTGGGAGCCGGGCGGGCGGCTTTGTGTCGCGCGTTGGCGGGCGACTTAGGCCTTCTTCTCGGTCTTCTTGGGCAGGAGCACGGCCTGGATGTTGGGCAGTACACCTCCCTGGGCGATGGTGACACCGGACAGGAGCTTGTTCAGCTCCTCGTCATTCCTGATGGCCAGCTGAAGGTGACGGGGAATGATCCTGGTCTTCTTGTTGTCACGGGCCGCGTTACCGGCCAACTCGAGAACCTCGGCGGCGAGATACTCCATGACGGCGGCCAGGTAGACCGGAGCTCCGGCACCCACTCGCTCGGCGTAGTTGCCCTTGCGGAGCAGACGGTGGATCCTGCCGACCGGGAACTGAAGACCGGCCCTGGACGAGCGGGACTTTGCCTTTCCCTTCACTTTACCGCCTTTGCCTCGTCCTGACATGTTGCGCTGTACTCGGTTGCGGGGATACAGATAGAAGCCGTGGCCTGAAATTCGGGGTTACCTCGAATTTGGGCGTCGCGCGAGCGCGGCCAATCGCGTTCGAGCTGCCACCCTATTGGTCGCGCTCGCGCGACGCCAGATATCCAGCTTAGAGCCTTTTTTAGAATTTTGGCCTATATTCTGCTCCGAGACGTGGACGAGTCAACAACTCTTCTAGAGCGACCAACCACGGATTGAAGATGGAAGAAGAGGGATCTGCCTCGGCGGTCCCAGATGGCGGAGCCGGTTTACCGGAGCCGCTGGCGACACTACTGGGGTCCCGCGCGGCTTGCCAAGCGGGCCCCGGCGCTGTCTGCCCAAAAGGCCTTTTACAAGGCCAACCAACCGCTGGACGTCCCAGCAACACCATTCCACCCGGGACGGGAGATCAGGGCCCGGGTGAAGTCCGGTATTTACCGGAGACCTGTAACTTGCGATGTGCCAGGTGAGCCCGCCCCGGTCAGCCGACCGGGCCGCGGGATCCCAGCACCGCACTGCTGCTCAGGCCAGCACAACATATTCCACCCGGGACTTGTCAGGGCCCGGGTGAAGTCCGGACTACCCCGGAAAGCTGCCAGGGTTGCAGCGACTAAGGGCCAGGGGAACCTGCGCCGGTCTGAGGCCCAAAAAGGCCTTTCTAAAGGCCACCCTACAACTTCGGGGATCTCACCCCGGTGGCCCAGGCCATTGAGCCAGCTACCCCTGGGGGCCAACTCCGGCTCATCAGGCCGTCCCGCCACGGGTCTGCGGAAGCGGCAAGCGGCCCAGCTCCCACTCTCCCGCCGAAGAGCCGACGGACGGACACAGCTGCCAGCGAAGACATGGAGGTTGAGCGAGGCCCCCGCATTCCTCCCATCATCCTGGACGTCCCAAAAGGATGGGCCAGCCATGCTGTTACCATCAAACAGCTGGTTGGGGGCGACCTGGAGGCTGTCTGCACCGCTCGGACGCTACGGCTGAAGACGAGCACCGTGGCCCACTTTCGGCAACTGCAGAGATATTTACAGGAACAGGGGCTGAAGTTCCACACTTTTGCCATGACCACCGAACGCCTGCTTAAGGTTGTGGTCAAAGGCCTCCCAACCACCCTATCGCCGGAAGAGGTCTTCGAAGCCTTCCAAGGAGAAGGCTATGGCATTATGGAGGCGAAGATCCTAAAGTCAAGGCGTGGTCAACCGACCAGCCTGTGGCTCATCACCCTCCGTGGAGGCGATGGGCTCCGGCCTCCAACTGATGTTTACAATGTGAGGGCTCTGTTTTTCTGTAGACTGGAGGTCCGGAAATACTCCAGGCCTAGTGGACCAGTGCAGTGCCACCGCTGCCAAGGATTTGGACACGGCTCGAGTCACTGCCATCGGGAACTTCGGTGTGTCCGCTGTGGTGATGGCCACCCTTCAAGCCTCTGCCCGAAAGAATCCACGACCCCGGCGAGATGCTGCAACTGTGGAGAGGCTCATGCGGCAAACTACAGGGGTTGCTCAAGCTTTAAGAGTGAGAGACAGCTCTCCTATGCTGCCGCTGCAAAGAGGACTCGGAGGCCTGAACCTTCCAGGGCCGAGCCTCCAAATCACCGGGAAGCTCCTGACACTGCCCCTGCTGCCCCTGCTGACGACATCGCAGAGCCCTCCACTGACAGCCGAGAAGACGAGGACTTCGAGGTGGTTCGACGTCGCCGACACCGACCTGCTCGGAAGCCGGAAAATCGGAGAGCTCGTCCTGCCGCGAAAACCTCCATCTCCGAGCCGCGAGACCTTACACGATCAGAGAGCCCGAGGAAAGAAGCCGTACCAGCCCCTGTGAGACCTGAGAGGAGACCAGCCCTACCCAGGCCCACTCCGAAACCTCGCTTGGAACTGCCAAAGATGGCTGCTAGCGCAGAACCTCAGCCCCAGCCGCCCACACAAAACAACATGCCGACCTCTCAGCCTGCTGCCCGTATTCCCGAGGAACTCAAGGCAGGGATATCACAGTTTCTCTCCCAGCTGACCAGCATGGTGGCGATGATGTCACGCCTCATGGACATGTTGTCCGCCACCATGCATGGGTAAGCTGAGAGTTGTTAGCTGGAACGCCGACGGGCTGGCAGATAAGCGGCTGGAACTCAGCCAACTACTGACGGAAATGGATGTGGACGTCGCTCTTCTCCAGGAGACCCACTTCAGGACGACAGACCGCTTCAGCATCCCCAACTACCAGGTGTACCGCACCGACAGGCAGCTCCAGAACATCCGACCCAGCGGAGGCTCGGCGATCCTAGTACATCGACGAGTGACTCACCGACTCCTGGCAGCAGTCCCTGCCCCAGGAATCGAGATCACTCGGGTTGCCGTCCAGTACAGTGGAACTGAACTGGAGATCGCCTCCGTGTATAATCCGCCTCAGCGGATCATCCAGCCACGCTGCCTCGATGCCCTGCTGCGACCTGGCTCCCCTGCACTTGTTGCCGGGGACCTGAACGCCAAACACCTGGACTGGGGATGCCGGAACACCAATCCCACCGGCAGAGATCTCCACCGTCTCCTGGAAAACCGACTCCACATCCGACTACTGACACCCGAGGAGCCCACCCACTACAACTACAATGGGCGACACCTCCCGGACATACTGGATATCGGTCTAGCTGGCTCGCTGGACGGACACATCGAGGTGTTTGCAGTGTCTGATCTCTCATCAGACCACGTGCCAGTTGTTTTTGACTTCCCGGACGACGGAGCTCCATCCTATCCTCCTACTCGTCCCAACAAGATCAACTGGCACCACTATGCAAACCACCTCGCCGACCGACATCGGCCACCACCAACTCCTGCCGAGTCACCGGACCAGCTAGACCGACAGGTACTCGACTTGACCACCACCCTCCAGGAAGCTATGACGGCCTCGTCATCCCCTCTCTCCCGGACCGACTTCACTCCACCTCTGCCTGAGGAGCTGAGAGAGGAGATACGTCTTCGACGCAGACTGCGAAGGGAGTATCAGCAGTCCCGTTGTCCCCACGCCAAGCAGACCTTCAACCGCCAGGCCAGGAAGTGCTCTCGTCTCCTGGCGGAACACAGAGCGGCTGCGTGGGATGACTTCGTGGAACATCAAGCTGACGGTGGTGTCGGCGGCATCTGGAAAATCTCCAGGGCCCTCCGAGGGGAGAAGAAGACCAACCGGCCACTCCATGGCCAGCGTGGCATTGTCTACTCCCCTGGAGATCGAGCGGAGGCCTTCGCCGACACCATGGAAGACCAATTCTCCCCACACGCGGATGTCTACGACGAGGACACCTGTGAGACCATCGAAGACTTCTTGGAGGGATACCAACCCGACGAAGACGACCCACTGCCCACTGTGACTACACTTGAAGTGCAGGACCACATTCGCCGCCTTCGCCCGAAGAAGGCCCCTGGCCCGGACTCCTTGGGAACTCCAGCGTTGAAGAACCTGCCGGCTTGGGTGATCGTCACGATCACCTGCATCTTCAACTCATGCCTTCGCCTGGCTCACTTCCCGACCATCTGGAAGGATGCCAAGGTGATCGTGATACCCAAGCCCGGCAAGGACCCTCTCTTCCCGGAGAACCACAGGCCGATCTCCCTCCTGCCTGTGCTCTCCAAAATCCTGGAGAAGATCGTCCTAGCGAGATTTCCTGAGGAGTTCTTCGCGTCTATCAGGACAGAACAATTCGGCTTCCGCACCGGCCATTCCACCACCCTTCAGCTCCGCAGAGTCCTGAACAACATCACTGGAGCTGTAGGGAGGAAGCACCACTCCACTTCGGTCCTGATAGACGTGAGCAAAGCCTTCGACAAGGTGTGGCACGAGGGACTGCTCTTCAAGTTGACATCGTCACCGTTGCCTGGCAGGATCTTCAGGCTGCTCCGCAGCTATCTCCACCTCCGGACCTTCTCCGTCAGCGTTGCCCGATCCAACTCCACGACCCGCCCAGTGACATCTGGTGTGCCACAGGGATCGGTCCTCGGCCCGATTCTGTACCTGTGGTACACTAACGACTTTCCGGTCGCTCCGAGAGTGCAGCTGTCCCTGTACGCGGACGATGCGCTCCTCACGGCCACGTCTGCCAACCTGAGGATGGCTGGATTCTACATCCAGCGGCAGCTGCACCTACTGGAGCCCTGGTTGACCAAGTGGAGGATTAAGGTCAACGTTGACAAATGTGAAGCCATAAACTTCACGAGGACAAGGAGACAAGCGGACGGCCGTCACCTGACACTCAACGGTGGCGACATACCATGGAAGACGACAGTGAAGTACCTGGGGGTACTCCTGGACTCCAAGCTGACCTTCACTCCCCACGTAAAGAGGATCTGCGGTCAAGCAAGGAAGGGCATCGGCAGCATCGGCCCACTGCTCAACTCCACGAAGCTACCGACCAGGACGAAAGTCCTACTCTACACGGCTCTGATACGACCAGTGCTCACTTATGCGGCCCCAGCATGGTACAACCTCACCTGCAAGACCGCTCGGAGGCAGCTGCTCGCTGTCCAGAGCGTTTGTCTCCGGCGGGCCACTGGGTCGCCCTGGTTCGTGAGGAACACCGTGGTCAGGGCTTCGTCCAACGTTCCCACCATCAGGAGCTTCGTGGAAGGCCTGACATCGAGCCTCGAAGAAGCAGCAGATTCCTCTCCGTGGGATCACATCCGTGAGCTTCGAGCCCAGGAGGTCCCCCAACTGCGTCTTCCAATGGACGACTGACGACATAGAACGACTACGACTACAACACGACATTCACCCCACTGACAGGTAGCGAAGGCTACTAGGGCTTCGACCCTTGCGACACAAGGTAAAAGCCTAACCGGCAGAGGCCTTGAGAGAAGTGGGGGATCCACCCCCCCACAGTCACAGCGACCTGACCTGACCTTTTGGCCTATACTCCCGGTACAAACCAGCGACTCAGGATGCCACCGAAAGCGAGCGGAAAAGCCGTCAAGAAGGCCGGCAAGGCCCAGAAGAACATCACCAAGGGCGACAAGAAGAAGAAGCGCAGGAGGAAGGAGAGTTATGCCATCTACATCTACAAGGTGCTGAAACAGGTCCACCCCGACACCGGCGTCTCCAGCAAGGCCATGTCCATCATGAACAGCTTCGTGAACGACATATTCGAGCGCATAGCCGCCGAAGCTTCCCGCCTGGCCCACTACAACAAGCGGTCGACCATCACGTCGCGGGAGATCCAGACCGCCGTCAGGCTCCTGTTGCCCGGCGAGTTGGCCAAGCACGCCGTGAGCGAGGGTACCAAGGCCGTGACCAAGTACACCAGCTCCAAGTAAGCCGGCCGGCAGGCCAGCGCCCCGCAACGAGCGAGCCCGCTCCGCACAAACGGCCTTTCTAAAGGCCACCAATAACTCTTTCGTTTTCGCTTATTTTACCGCTTATTGTTGTAAAACCGATGTAAACCTGGTTGTTTCAAGTCGCTCTCGACTATATTTTCTATCGAAAATACCAAATTTATGACTTTGTGCTCGTCATAAATATTTTATTCCAGGAATTTTACAATTCCTTTTTTCTTTTTAAACATAGTCCGATTTCACTGTAAAATTGTATAATTATCTGTTCTGTTTATTTATTTATTTTTTTTTTTTTTTTTTTTTTTCTCAAACAAACATTGAGTTTACAATAAAAAAAAAAAAAAAAAAAAAAATACGTCAATTGCAATTCGATCGAAAACCATAGTTTCTGTCATGTTTTATACACATGACTTCTAATATTAACCAAGAACCGTTGAACTCTGATTAAACATAACTTGTAATTTTCGCTTATTTTTTTACCGCTTTTTCTTGTGTAAACATTGGAATTCTGTTATTATGTTGGCTAAAACAAGCAACTCTCGACTTGTTTTATATTGAAATTACCTATTTAAGTTATTTTTAAATACAATCTTTAAACAAACATTAAATTTACAAATACGGTAATCGCCCAATTGATCTGATCGTTCGTTATTCATAGTATTCGTAATGTTTTATATACACTTCAATATAAGAGCCGAAAGTTACACTTGAAAATTTATATTTTATCGAAATACCACTAGTTATAAGTACAGGTCGATTTAGATTACAACAAGATACACGTTAAATACAGTTTTTTAGTTTTTAAAACACATTAAAACAGGTGAAATCGTGTGATAAAGTCATCTAGTGTACAGTGCGCATGTGCGTGGAGATAGAATATATAGAGTGAACTGTTAACACACGCTTATATAGGTAGGAGGTGGCTTGACTTGATTGGTCGGTCACTATTCGACCAATCAGAGTGTACGTATCCGTTAACATTGATAATTCTCCCGGTTTCTAGTTACTACGGTGAAATAGAGTTGTCACCGACGGTTTACTTACAATTGTCGATACCTGGACAGGTTGTAAATTTGAAAATAATAAGGAATAACGTAGAAAATACATATAAAACAGACAGGTGAGTGGATATACTGCAGATCCGAGTCCTGTAGCTGTAGCGCCAGAGAGTTGTCTGTTAACAAGTGTAAATCTGCTCGGTCTAGCGAACCTGATTGCGATTGCTTGATTCATACCACTGTAATGTGATCCAAGTCAGTGTATTTTAAGTTTAAAATGGGTATTTTCCAGTATGTCCCCGCATTCTCTATTTTAATTTATATAAGTTAGATTACGTTTATTAGATTAAGTTTACGAGTTTATTAATTTCCGTACGAAAAAAAAAAAAAAAAAAAAACACACAAATTAGTAATGAAACATGTTTAAAACAATATAGCCTACTATTCTGAATTTAACAAAATTTTCAGAATGGGTCAGATCACGCGATGCTTGCCCGCTGCGCAGCGCTTCGCGCTGCTTGCTCTTTTAGAAAAAAAATTTACTCGAGCTTGCAAACTCCAAGCCCAGATCAAGCGGCGCGCGTTTATCACTGATATTTAATCCACGTTTTTATCCGTTTACAACTAATTACGTTAAATTTAATTAGCGTGGATAACAGCAAATTTACATATTTACTTCGTTACAATCACCGAATATTCGCTGATTCTTCTATTTTTCAAATTTACTAAACGACCTTTAAAATTATTGAACTATACACGTATAAAGTATATTTATAACTGAATAAGTGATTTTTATTTGTTGCAATTGCAAATCACTATGACTACAAACTAAATGTAAACTGTTAACATATTCCAGTGAATATCGCAATATGTGGGGTTGACAGTGCTTGTAATTAACAAAATTTATCTATCAACTTACTATTCTATGCGACATTTGGAATTTATATCACACTTTGAATATAAAATAATAATTATTGTAAACTGAATCATTGTTGTGTTTTGCTATAATATATAAACAATACTACACTGTTAACTGAACTGTTAACATAGTTCCAGTGAAAATCGCGCGGTCGGAGGTTGACAGAAGTTCGTAATACAGGAAAAGAATAGAAAATCAATCTGCTCTTTATAATAATACCGAAAGAACAATAGCAAACAGTTGTAATTTGTAAACACAGTGAATTCGCTGTAGTAAGTAGGATTAATATATAAATATAAATGATATTTGCAAATAAAATTGATGATAATGTAAACGATTACTGTAACAAAATAAAAGAAAAAGTTTAATAATAAATCAATGTACAAGTGATTGGTTTTCTAGCCACAGAAATATGCTGTAAAACGACTAAATTAGAGAGAGAAAAGGTTTAGATTTCGTGTTTAAAACTAATTTAAAATGACAAAGACGGTGAATTTAAGTTAAGATTGTATAATAGACAATAAAGAGAAGTGATATTTTATTTTATACGGTTAATTAGAGTGAAAACAACTAACTAAAGTGTACAGTGAAAACAACTAACTAAAGTGTACAGTAAAATGTGTTAATTATTAATATAAATAAATATATATATATTTTGAAGACCAGTAATTAGTTATAAATAGATATAAATTTACGCACACTGTTTAGTATTTGAATAAACTGTTATTATTCGATAACATCAATTGGCAAAAAGTGTTATATATTCGTGTACATTATTAAATTTTTATGTAATTTGTGATGGTAATAATGACAGTTTTACTATTAATTAGCATAGTAATTACTAGATACATGTCGGAAATATACGACAAGAGTGAGAAATAGGATTATTAAAGTCGTAAACTGTGAAAACGAGTGATATTGTGGTGGCCTTTAAAAAGGCCGTTTGTGGGAGCCGGGCGGGCGGCTTTGTGTCGCGCGCTGGCGGGCGACTTAGGCCTTCTTCTCGGTCTTCTTGGGCAGGAGCACGGCCTGGATGTTTGGCAGTACACCTCCCTGGGCGATGGTGACACCGGACAGGAGCTTGTTCAGCTCCTCGTCATTCCTGATGGCCAGCTGAAGGTGACGGGGAATGATCCTGGTCTTCTTGTTGTCACGGGCCGCGTTACCGGCCAACTCGAGAACCTCGGCGGCGAGATACTCCATGACGGCGGCCAGGTAGACCGGAGCTCCGGCACCCACTCGCTCGGCGTAGTTGCCCTTGCGGAGCAGACGGTGGATCCTGCCGACCGGGAACTGTAGACCGGCCCTGGACGAGCGGGACTTTGCCTTTCCCTTCACTTTACCGCCTTTGCCTCGTCCTGACATGTTGCGCTGTACTCGGTTGCGGGGATACAGATAGAAGCCGTGGCCTGAAATTCGGGGTTACCTCGAATCCGGGCGTCGCGCGAGCGCGGCCAATCGCGTTCGAGCTGCCACCCTATTGGTCGCGCTCGCGCGACGCCAGATATCCAGCTTAGAGCCTTTTTTAGAATTTTGGCCTATACTCCCGGTACAAACCAGCGACTCAGGATGCCACCGAAAGCGAGCGGAAAAGCCGTCAAGAAGGCCGGCAAGGCCCAGAAGAACATCACCAAGGGCGACAAGAAGAAGAAGCGCAGGAGGAAGGAGAGTTATGCCATCTACATCTACAAGGTGCTGAAACAGGTCCACCCCGACACCGGCGTCTCCAGCAAGGCCATGTCCATCATGAACAGCTTCGTGAACGACATATTCGAGCGCATAGCCGCCGAAGCTTCCCGCCTGGCCCACTACAACAAGCGGTCGACCATCACGTCGCGGGAGATCCAGACCGCCGTCAGGCTCCTGTTGCCCGGCGAGTTGGCCAAGCACGCCGTGAGCGAGGGTACCAAGGCCGTGACCAAGTACACCAGCTCCAAGTAAGCCGGCCGGCAGGCCAGCGCCCCGCAACGAGCGAGCCCGCTCCGCACAAACGGCCTTTCTAAAGGCCACCAATAACTCTTTCGTTTTCGCTTATTTTACCGCTTATAGTTGTAAAACCGATGTAAACCTGGTTGTTTCAAGTCGCTCTCGACTATATTTTCTATCGAAAATACCAAATTTATGACTTTGTGCTTGTCATAAATATTTTATTCCAGGAATTTTACAATTCCTTTTTTCTTTTTAAACATAGTCCGATTTCACTGTAAAATTGTATAATTTTCTGTTTATTTATTTATTTATTTTTATTTTTTTTTTTTTTTTTTTTTTTCAAACAAACATTGAGTTTACAATATATATAAAAAAAAAAAAAAAAAAAAAAAAAAAAATACGTCAATTGCAATTCGATCGAAAACCATAGTTTCTGTCATGTTTTATACACATGACTTCTAATATTAACCAAGAACCGTTGAACTCTGATTAAACATAACTTGTAATTTTCGCTTATTTTACCGCTTTTTCTTGTGTAAACATTGGAATTCTGTTATTATGTTGGCTAAAACAAGCAACTCTCGACTTGTTTTATATTGAAATTACCTATTTAAGTTATTTTTAAATACAATCTTTAAACAAACATTAAATTTACAAATACGGTAATCGCCCAATTGATCTGATCGTTCGTTATTCATAGTATTCGTAATGTTTTATATACACTTCAATATAAGAGCCGAAAGTTACACTTGAAAATTTATATTTTATCGAAATACCACTAGTTATAAGTACAGGTCGATTTAGATTACAACAAGATACACGTTAAATACAGTTTTTTAGTTTTAAAACACATTAAAACAGGTGAAATCGTGTGATAAAGTCATCTAGTGTACAGTGCGCATGTGCGTGGAGATAGAATATATAGAGTGAACTGTTAACACACGCTTATATAGGTAGGAGGTGGCTTGACTTGATTGGTCGGTCACTATTCGACCAATCAGAGTGTACGTATCCGTTAACATTGATAATTCTCCCGGTTTCTAGTTACTACGGTGAAATTGAGTTGTCACCGACGGTTTACTTACAATTGTCGATACCTGGACAGGTTGTAAATTTGAAAATAATAAGTAATAACGTAGAAAATACATATAAAACAGACAGGTGACTGGATATACTGCAGATCCGAGTCCTGTAGCTGTAGCGCCAGAGAGTTGTCTGTTAACAAGTGTAAATCTGCTCGGTCTAGCGAACCTGATTGCGATTGCTTGATTCATACCACTGTAATGTGATCCAAGTCAGTGTATTTTAAGTTTAAAATGGGTATTTTCCAGTATGTCCCCGCATTCTCTATTTTAATTTATATAAGTTAGATTACGTTTATTAGATTAAGTTTACGAGTTTATTAATTTCCGTACGAAAAAAAAAAAACACAAATTAGTAATGAAACACGTTTAAAACAATATAGCCTACTATTCTGAATTTAACAAAATTTTCAGAATGGGTCAGATCACGCGATGCTTGCCCGCTGCGCAGCGCTTCGCGCTGCTTGCTCTTTTAGAAAAAAAATTTACTCGAGCTTGCAAACTCCAAGCCCAGATCAAGCGGCGCGCGTTTATCACTGATATTTAATCCACGTTTTTATCCGTTTACAACTAATTACGTTAAATTTAATTAGCGTGGATAACAGCAAATTTACATATTTACTTCGTTACAATCACCGAATATTCGCTGATTCTTCTATTTTTCAAATTTACTAAACGACCTTTAAAATTATTGAACTATACACGTATAAAGTATATTTATAACTGAATAAGTGATTTTTATTTGTTGCAATTGCAAATCACTATGACTACAAACTAAATGTAAACTGTTAACATATTCCAGTGAATATCGCAATATGTGGGGTTGACAGTGCTTGTAATTAACAAAATTTATCTATCAACTTACTATTCTATGCGACATTTGGAATTTATATCACACTTTGAATATAAAATAATAATTATTGTAAACTGAATCATTGTTGTGTTTTGCTATAATATATAAACAATACTACACTGTTAACTGAACTGTTAACATAGTTCCAGTGAAAATCGCGAGCGGTCGGAGGTTGACAGAAGTTCGTAATACAGGAAAAGAATAGAAAATCAATCTGCTCTTTATAATAATACCGAAAGAACAATAGCAAACAGTTGTAATTTGTAAACACAGTGAATTCGCTGTAGTAAGTAGGATTAATATATAAATATAAATGATATTTGCAAATAAAATTGATGATAATGTAAACGATTACTGTAACAAAATAAAAGAAAAAGTTTAATAATAAATCAATGTACAAGTGATTGGTTTTCTAGCCACAGAAATATGCTGTAAAACGACTAAATTAGAGAGAGAAAAGGTTTAGATTTCGTGTTTAAAACTAATTTAAAATGACAAAGACGGTGAATTTAAGTTAAGATTGTATAATAGACAATAAAGAGAAGTGATATTTTATTTTATACGGTTAATTAGAGTGAAAACAACTAACTAAAGTGTACAGTAAAATGTGTTAATTATTATTAATATAAATAAATATATATATATATATTTTGAAGACCAGTAATTAGTTATAAATAGATATAAATTGACGCACACTGTTTAGTATTTGAATAAACTGTTATTATTCGATAACATCAATTGGCAAAAAGTGTTATATATTCGTGTACATTATTAAATTTTTATGTAATTTGTGATGGTAATAATGACAGTTTTACTAATAATTAGCATAGTAATTACTAGATACATGTCGGAAATATACGACAAGAGTGAGAAATAGGATTATTAAAGTCGTAAACTGTGAAAACGAGTGATATTGTGGTGGCCTTTAAAAAGGCCGTTTGTGGGAGCCGGGCGGGCGGCTTTGTGTCGCGCGCTGGCGGGCGACTTAGGCCTTCTTCTCGGTCTTCTTGGGCAGGAGCACGGCCTGGATGTTTGGCAGTACACCTCCCTGGGCGATGGTGACACCGGACAGGAGCTTGTTCAGCTCCTCGTCATTCCTGATGGCCAGCTGAAGGTGACGGGGAATGATCCTGGTCTTCTTGTTGTCACGGGCCGCGTTACCGGCCAACTCGAGAACCTCGGCGGCGAGATACTCCATGACGGCGGCCAGGTAGACCGGAGCTCCGGCACCCACTCGCTCGGCGTAGTTGCCCTTGCGGAGCAGACGGTGGATCCTGCCGACCGGGAACTGTAGACCGGCCCTGGACGAGCGGGACTTTGCCTTTCCCTTCACTTTACCGCCTTTGCCTCGTCCTGACATGTTGCGCTGTACTCGGTTGCGGGGATACAGATAGAAGCCGTGGCCTGAAATTCGGGGTTACCTCGAATCCGGGCGTCGCGCGAGCGCGGCCAATCGCGTTCGA
The DNA here is from genome assembly GCF_021130785.1 of Homalodisca vitripennis. Taxonomy (NCBI): domain Eukaryota; kingdom Metazoa; phylum Arthropoda; class Insecta; order Hemiptera; family Cicadellidae; genus Homalodisca; species Homalodisca vitripennis. The sequence goes on along the minus strand of NW_025777377.1, from coordinate 48,570 downwards.
GCTGCCACCCTATTGGTCGCGCTCGCGCGACGCCAGATATCCAGCTTAGAGCCTTTTTTAGAATTTTGGCCTATACTCCCGGTACAAACCAGCGACTCAGGATGCCACCGAAAGCGAGCGGAAAAGCCGTCAAGAAGGCCGGCAAGGCCCAGAAGAACATCACCAAGGGCGACAAGAAGAAGAAGCGCAGGAGGAAGGAGAGTTATGCCATCTACATCTACAAGGTGCTGAAACAGGTCCACCCCGACACCGGCGTCTCCAGCAAGGCCATGTCCATCATGAACAGCTTCGTGAACGACATATTCGAGCGCATAGCCGCCGAAGCTTCCCGCCTGGCCCACTACAACAAGCGGTCGACCATCACGTCGCGGGAGATCCAGACCGCCGTCAGGCTCCTGTTGCCCGGCGAGTTGGCCAAGCACGCCGTGAGCGAGGGTACCAAGGCCGTGACCAAGTACACCAGCTCCAAGTAAGCCGGCCGGCAGGCCAGCGCCCCGCAACGAGCGAGCCCGCTCCGCACAAACGGCCTTTCTAAAGGCCACCAATAACTCTTTCGTTTTCGCTTATTTTACCGCTTATAGTTGTAAAACCGATGTAAACCTGGTTGTTTCAAGTCGCTCTCGACTATATTTTCTATCGAAAATACCAAATTTATGACTTTGTGCTCGTCATAAATATTTTATTCCAGGAATTTTACAATTCCTTTTTTCTTTTTAAACATAGTCCGATTTCACTGTAAAATTGTATAATTTTCTGTTTATTTATTTATTTTATTTATTTTATTTTTACAATATAAAAAAAAAAAAAAAAAAAAAAAAATACGTCAATTGCAATTCGATCGAAAACCATAGTTTCTGTCATGTTTTATACACATGACTTCTAATATTAACCAAGAACCGTTGAACTCTGATTAAACATAACTTGTAATTTTCGCTTATTTTACCGCTTTTTCTTGTGTAAACATTGGAATTCTGTTATTATGTTGGCTAAAACAAGCAACTCTCGACTTGTTTTATATTGAAATTACCTATTTAAGTTATGTTTAAATACAATCTTTAAACAAACATTAAATTTACAAATACGGTAATCGCCCAATTGATCTGATCGTTCGTTATTCATAGTATTCGTAATGTTTTATATACACTTCAATATAAGAGCCGAAAGTTACACTTGAAAATTTATATTTTATCGAAATACCACTAGTTATAAGTACAGGTCGATTTAGATTACAACAAGATACACGTTAAATACCGTTTTTTAGTTTTAAAACACATTAAAACAGGTGAAATCGTGTGATAAAGTCATCTAGTGTACAGTGCGCATGTGCGTGGAGATAGAATATATAGAGTGAACTGTTAACACACGCTTATATAGGTAGGAGGTGGCTTGACTTGATTGGTCGGTCACTATTCGACCAATCAGAGTGTACGTATCCGTTAACATTGATAATTCTCCCGGTTTCTAGTTACTACGGTGAAATTGAGTTGTCACCGACGGTTTACTTACAATTGTCGATACCTGGACAGGTTGTAAATTTGAAAATAATAAGTAATAACGTAGAAAATACATATAAAACAGACAGGTGACTGGATATACTGCAGATCCGAGTCCTGTAGCTGTAGCGCCAGAGAGTTGTCTGTTAACAAGTGTAAATCTGCTCGGTCTAGCGAACCTGATTGCGATTGCTTGATTCATACCACTGTAATGTGATCCAAGTCAGTGTATTTTAAGTTTAAAATGGGTATTTTCCAGTATGTCCCCGCATTCTCTATTTTAATTTATATAAGTTAGATTACGTTTATTAGATTAAGTTTACGAGTTTATTAATTTCCGTACGAAAAAAAAAAACACAAATTAGTAATGAAACATGTTTAAAACAATATAGCCTACTATTCTGAATTTAACAAAATTTTCAGAATGGGTCAGATCACGCGATGCTTGCCCGCTGCGCAGCGCTTCGCGCTGCTTGCTCTTTTAGAAAAAAAATTTACTCGAGCTTGCAAACTCCAAGCCCAGATCAAGCGGCGCGCGTTTATCACTGATATTTAATCCACGTTTTTATCCGTTTACAACTAATTACGTTAAATTTAATTAGCGTGGATAACAGCAAATTTACATATTTACTTCGTTACAATCACCGAATATTCGCTGATTCTTCTATTTTTCAAATTTACTAAACGACCTTTAAAATTATTGAACTATACACGTATAAAGTATATTTATAACTGAATAAGTGATTTTTATTTGTTGCAATTGCAAATCACTATGACTACAAACTAAATGTAAACTGTTAACATATTCCAGTGAATATCGCAATATGTGGGGTTGACAGTGCTTGTAATTAACAAAATTTATCTATCAACTTACTATTCTATGCGACATTTGGAATTTATATCACACTTTGAATATAAAATAATAATTATTGTAAACTGAATCATTGTTGTGTTTTGCTATAATATATAAACAATACTACACTGTTAACTGAACTGTTAACATAGTTCCAGTGAAAATCGCGAGCGGTCGGAGGTTGACAGAAGTTCGTAATACAGGAAAAGAATAGAAAATCAATCTGCTCTTTATAATAATACCGAAAGAACAATAGCAAACAGTTGTAATTTGTAAACACAGTGAATTCGCTGTAGTAAGTAGGATTAATATATAAATATAAATGATATTTGCAAATAAAATTGATGATAATGTAAACGATTACTGTAACAAAATAAAAGAAAAAGTTTAATAATAAATCAATGTACAAGTGATTGGTTTTCTAGCCACAGAAATATGCTGTAAAACGACTAAATTAGAGAGAGAAAAGGTTTAGATTTCGTGTTTAAAAACTAATTTAAAATGACAAAGACGGTGAATTTAAGTTAAGATTGTATAATAGACAATAAAGAGAAGTGATATTTTATTTTATACGGTTAATTAGAGTGAAAACAACTAACTAAAGTGTACAGTAAAATGTGTTAATTATTATTAATATAAATAAATATATATATATATATATATATTTTGAAGACCAGTAATTAGTTATAAATAGATATAAATTGACGCACACTGTTTAGTATTTGAATAAACTGTTATTATTCGATAACATCAATTGGCAAAAAGTGTTATATATTCGTGTACATTATTAAATTTTTATGTAATTTGTGATGGTAATAATGACAGTTTTACTAATAATTAGCATAGTAATTACTAGATACATGTCGGAAATATACGACAAGAGTGAGAAATAGGATTATTAAAGTCGTAAACTGTGAAAACGAGTGATATTGTGGTGGCCTTTAAAAAGGCCGTTTGTGGGAGCCGGGCGGGCGGCTTTGTGTCGCGCGCTGGCGGGCGACTTAGGCCTTCTTCTCGGTCTTCTTGGGCAGGAGCACGGCCTGGATGTTTGGCAGTACACCTCCCTGGGCGATGGTGACACCGGACAGGAGCTTGTTCAGCTCCTCGTCATTCCTGATGGCCAGCTGAAGGTGACGGGGAATGATCCTGGTCTTCTTGTTGTCACGGGCCGCGTTACCGGCCAACTCGAGAACCTCGGCGGCGAGATACTCCATGACGGCGGCCAGGTAGACCGGAGCTCCGGCACCCACTCGCTCGGCGTAGTTGCCCTTGCGGAGCAGACGGTGGATCCTGCCGACCGGGAACTGTAGACCGGCCCTGGACGAGCGGGACTTTGCCTTTCCCTTCACTTTACCGCCTTTGCCTCGTCCTGACATGTTGCGCTGTACTCGGTTGCGGGGATACAGATGGAAGCCGTGGCCTGAAATTCGGGGTTACCTCGAATCCGGGCGTCGCGCGAGCGCGGCCAATCGCGTTCGAGCTGCCACCCTATTGGTCGCGCTCGCGCGACGCCAGATATCCAGCTTAGAGCCTTTTTTAGAATTTTGGCCTATACTCCCGGTACACCAGCGACTCAGGATGCCACCGAAAGCGAGCGGAAAAGCCGTCAAGAAGGCCGGCAAGGCCCAGAAGAACATCACCAAGGGCGACAAGAAGAAGAAGCGCAGGAGGAAGGAGAGTTATGCCATCTACATCTACAAGGTGCTGAAACAGGTCCACCCCGACACCGGCGTCTCCAGCAAGGCCATGTCCATCATGAACAGCTTCGTGAACGACATATTCGAGCGCATAGCCGCCGAAGCTTCCCGCCTGGCCCACTACAACAAGCGGTCGACCATCACGTCGCGGGAGATCCAGACCGCCGTCAGGCTCCTGTTGCCCGGCGAGTTGGCCAAGCACGCCGTGAGCGAGGGTACCAAGGCCGTGACCAAGTACACCAGCTCCAAGTAAGCCGGCCGGCAGGCCAGCGCCCCGCAACGAGCGAGCCCGCTCCGCACAAACGGCCTTTCTAAAGGCCACCAATAACTCTTTCGTTTTCGCTTATTTTACCGCTTATAGTTGTAAAACCGATGTAAACCTGGTTGTTTCAAGTCGCTCTCGACTATATTTTCTATCGAAAATACCAAATTTATGACTTTGTGCTCGTCATAAATATTTTATTCCAGGAATTTTTTACAATTCCTTTTTTCTTTTTAAACATAGTCCGATTTCACTGTAAAATTGTATAATTATCTGTTTGTTTATTTATTTATTTATTTTAAACAAACATTGAGTTTACAATATAAAAAAAAAAAAAAAAAAAAAAAAAATACGTCAATTGCAATTCGATCGAAAACCATAGTTTCTGTCATGTTTTATACACATGACTTCTAATATTAACCAAGAACCGTTGAACTCTGATTAAACATAACTTGTAATTTTCGCTTATTTTACCGCTTTTTCTTGTGTAAACATTGGAATTCTGTTATTATGTTGGCTAAAACAAACAACTCTCGACTTGTTTTATATTGAAATTACCTATTTAAGTTATGTTTAAATACAATCTTTAAACAAACATTAAATTTACAAATACGGTAATCGCCCAATTGATCTGATCGTTCGTTATTCATAGTATTCGTAATGTTTTATATACAATTCAATATAAGAGCCGAAAGTTACACTTGAAAATTTATATTTTATCGAAATACCACTAGTTATAAGTACAGGTCGATTTAGATTACAACAAGATACACGTTAAATACAGTTTTTTAGTTTTAAAAACACATTAAAACAGGTGAAATCGTGTGATAAAGTCATCTAGTGTACAGTGCGCATGTGCGTGGAGATAGAATATATAGAGTGAACTGTTAACACGCTTATATAGGTAGGAGGTGGCTTGACTTGATTGGTCGGTCACTATTCGACCAATCAGAGTGTACGTATCCGTTAACATTGATAATTCTCCCGGTTTCTAGTTACTACGGTGAAATTGAGTTGTCAACGACGGTTTACTTACAATTGTCGATACCTGGACAGGTTGTAAATTTGAAAATAATAAGTAATAACGTAGAAAATACATATAAAACAGACAGGTGACTGGATATACTGCAGATCCGAGTCCTGTAGCTGTAGCGCCAGAGAGTTGTCTGTTAACAAGTGTAAATCTGCTCGGTCTAGCGAACCTGATTGCGATTGCTTGATTCATACCACTGTAATGTGATCCAAGTCAGTGTATTTTAAGTTTAAAATGGGTATTTTCCAGTATGTCCCCGCATTCTCTATATTTAATTTATACAAGTTAGATTACGTTTATTAGATTAAGTTTACGAGTTTATTAATTTCCGTACGAAAAAACACAAATTAGTAATGAAACACGTTTAAAACAATATAGCCTACTATTCTGAATTTAACAAAATTTTCAGAATGGGTCAGATCACGCGATGCTTGCCCGCTGCGCAGCGCTTCGCGCTGCTTGCTCTTTTAGAAAAAAAATTTACTCGAGCTTGCAAACTCCAAGCCCAGATCAAGCGGCGCGCGTTTATCACTGATATTTAATCCACGTTTTTATCCGTTTACAAATAATTACGTTAAATTTAATTAGCGTGTATAACAGCAAATTTACATATTTACTTCGTTACAATCACCGAATATTCGCTGATTCTTCTATTTTTTCAAATTTACTAAACGACCTTTAAAATTATTGAACTATACACGTATAAAGTATATTTATAACTGAATAAGTGATTTTTATTTGTTGCAAATCACTATGACTACAAACTAAATGTAAACTGTTAACATATTCCCAGTGAATATCGCAATATGTGGGGTTGACAGTGCTTGTAATTAACAAAATTTATCTATCAAATTACTATTCTATGCGACATTTGGAATTTATATCACACTTTGAATATAAAATAATTATTGTAAACTGAATCATTGTTGTGTTCTGCTATAATATATATAAACAATACTACACTGTTAAATGAACTGTTAACATAGTTCCACGTGAACTATGCGAGCGGTCGGAGGTTGACAGAAGTTCGTAATACAGGAAAAGAATAGAAAATCAATCTGCTCTTTATAATAATACCGAAAGAACAATAGCAAACAGTTGTAATTTGTAAACACACAGTGAATTCGCTGTAGTAAGTAGGATTAATATATAAATATAAATGATATTTGCAAATAAAATTGATGATAATGTAAACGATTACTGTAACAAAATAAAAGAAAAAGTTTAATAATAAATCAATGTACAAGTGATTGGTTTTCTAGCCACAGAAATATGCTGTAAAACGACTAAATTAGAGAGAAAAGGTTTAGATTTCGTGTTTAAAACTAATTTTAAAATGACAAAGACGGTGAATTTAAGTTAAGATTGTATAATAGACAATAAAGAGAAGTGATATTTTATTTATACGGTTAATTAGAGTGAAAACAACTAACTAAATTGTACAGTAAAATGTGTTAATTATTAATATAAATAAATATATATATATATATATATTTTGAAGACCAGTAATTAGTTATAAATAGATATAAATTGACGCACACTGTTTAGTATTTAAATATGATACTGTTATTATTCGATAAAACATCAATCAATTTTTTGTCGCAAAAAGTGTTATATATTCGTGTACATTATTAAATTTTTATGTAATTTGTGATGACATATAAAATGACAGTTTTACTATTAATTAGCATAGTAATTACTAGATACATGTCGGAAAATATACGACAAGAGTGAGAAATAGGATTATTAAAGTCGTAAAACGTGAAAACGAGTGATATTGTGGTGGCCTTTAAAAAGGCCGTTTGTGGGAGCCGGGCGGGCGGCTTTGTGTCGCGCGCTGGCGGGCGACTTAGGCCTTCTTCTCGGTCTTCTTGGGCAGGAGCACGGCCTGGATGTTTGGCAGTACACCTCCCTGGGCGATGGTGACACCGGACAGGAGCTTGTTCAGCTCCTCGTCATTCCTGATGGCCAGCTGAAGGTGACGGGGAATGATCCTGGTCTTCTTGTTGTCACGGGCCGCGTTACCGGCCAACTCGAGAACCTCGGCGGCGAGATACTCCATGACGGCGGCCAGGTAGACCGGAGCTCCGGCACCCACTCGCTCGGCGTAGTTGCCCTTGCGGAGCAGACGGTGGATCCTGCCGACCGGGAACTGTAGACCGGCCCTGGACGAGCGGGACTTTGCCTTTCCCTTCACTTTACCGCCTTTGCCTCGTCCTGACATGTTGCGCTGTACTCGGTTGCGGGGATACAGATGGAAGCCGTGGCCTGAAATTCGGGGTTACCTCGAATCCGGGCGTCGCGCGAGCGCGGCCAATCGCGTTCGAGCTGCCACCCTATTGGTCGCGCTCGCGCGACGCCAGATATCCAGCTTAGAGCCTTTTTTAGAATTTTGGCCTATACTCCCGGTACAAACCAGCGACTCAGGATGCCACCGAAAGCGAGCGGAAAAGCCGTCAAGAAGGCCGGCAAGGCCCAGAAGAACATCACCAAGGGCGACAAGAAGAAGAAGCGCAGGAGGAAGGAGAGTTATGCCATCTACATCTACAAGGTGCTGAAACAGGTCCACCCCGACACCGGCGTCTCCAGCAAGGCCATGTCCATCATGAACAGCTTCGTGAACGACATATTCGAGCGCATAGCCGCCGAAGCTTCCCGCCTGGCCCACTACAACAAGCGGTCGACCATCACGTCGCGGGAGATCCAGACCGCCGTCAGGCTCCTGTTGCCCGGCGAGTTGGCCAAGCACGCCGTGAGCGAGGGTACCAAAGGCCGTGACCAAGTACACCAGCTCCAAGTAAGCCGGCCAGGCCAGCGCCCCGCAACGAGCGAGCCCGCTCCGCACAAACGGCCTTTCTAAAGGCCACCAATAACTCTTTCGTTTTCGCTTATTTTACCGCTTATAGTTGTAAAACCGATGTAAACCTGGTTGTTTCAAGTCGCTCTCGACTATATTTTCTATCGAAAATACCAAATTTTATGACTTTGTGCTCGTCATAAATATTTTATTCCAGGAATTTTACAATTCCTTTTTTCTTTTTAAACATAGTCCGATTTCACTGTAAAATTGTATAATTTTCTGTTTATTTATTTATTTTTTTTTCAAACAAACATTGAGTTTACAATAAAAAAATACGTCAATTGCAATTCGATCGAAAACCATAGTTTCTGTCATGTTTTATACACATGACTTCTAATATTAACCAAGAACCGTTGAACTCTGATTAAACATAACTTGTAATTTTCGCTTATTTTACCGCTTTTAGTTGTGTAAACATTGGAATTCTGTTATTATGTTGGCTAAAACAAGCAACTCTCGACTTGTTTTATATTGAAATTACCTATTTAAGTTATGTTTAAATACAATCTTTAAACAAACATTAAATTTACAAATACGGTAATCGCCCAATTGATCTGATCGTTCGTTATTCATAGTATTCGTAATGTTTTATATACACTTCAATATAAGAGCCGAAAGTTACACTTGAAAATTTATATTTTATCGAAATACCACTAGTTATAAGTACAGGTCGATTTAGATTACAACAAGATACACGTTAAATACAGTTTTTTAGTTTTTAAAACGGTATTAAAACAGGTGAAATCGTGTGATAAAGTCATCTAGTGTACAGTGCGCATGTGCGTGGAGATAGAATATATAGAGTGAACTGTTAACACACGCTTATATAGGTAGGAGGTGGCTTGACTTGATTGGTCGGTCACTATTCGACCAATCAGAGTGTACGTATCCGTTAACATTGATAATTCTCCCGGTTTCTAGTTACTACGGTGAAATTGAGTTGTCAACGACGGTTTACTTACAATTGTCGATACCTGGACAGGTTGTAAATTTGAAAATAATAAGTAATAACGTAGAAAATACATATAAAACAGACAGGTGACTGGATATACTGCAGATCCGAGTCCTGTAGCTGTAGCGCCAGAGAGTTGTCTGTTAACAAGTGTAAATCTGCTCGGTCTAGCGAACCTGATTGCGATTGCTTGATTCATACCACTGTAATGTGATCCAAGTCAGTGTATTTTAAGTTTAAAATGGGTATTTTCCAGTATGTCCCCGCATTCTCTATTTTAATTTATATAAGTTAGATTACGTTTATTAGATTAAGTTTACGAGTTTATTAATTTCCGTACGAAAAAAAACACACACAAATTAGTAATGAAACATGTTTAAAACAATATAGCCTACTATTCTGAATTTAACAAAATTTTCAGAATGGGTCAGATCACGCGATGCTTGCCCGCTGCGCAGCGCTTCGCGCTGCTTGCTCTTTTAGAAAAAAAATTTACTCGAGCTTGCAAACTCCAAGCCCAGATCAAGCGGCGCGCGTTTATCACTGATATTTAATCCACGTTTTTATCCGTTTACAACTAATTACGTTAAATTTAATTAGCGTGGATAACAGCAAATTTACATATTTACTTCGTTACAATCACCGAATATTCGCTGATTCTTCTATTTTTCAAATTTACTAAACGACCTTTAAAATTATTGAACTATACACGTATAAAGTATATTTATAACTGAATAAGTGATTTTTATTTGTTGCAATTGCAAATCACTATGACTACAAACTAAATGTAAACTGTTAACATATTCCAGTGAATATCGCAATATGTGGGGTTGACAGTGCTTGTAATTAACAAAATTTATCTATCAAATTACTATTCTATGCGACATTTGGAATTTATATCACACTTTGAATATAAAATAATAATTATTGTAAACTGAATCATTGTTGTGTTTTGCTATAATATATAAACAATACTACACTGTTAACTGAACTGTTAACATAGTTCCAGTGAAAATCGCGAGCGGTCGGAGGTTGACAGAAGTTCGTAATACAGGAAAAGAATAGAAAATCAATCTGCTCTTTATAATAATACCGAAAGAACAATAGCAAACAGTTGTAATTTGTAAACACAGTGAATTCGCTGTAGTAAGTAGGATTAATATATAAATATAAATGATATTTGCAAATAAAATTGATGATAATGTAAACGATTACTGTAACAAAATAAAAGAAAAAGTTTAATAATAAATCAATGTACAAGTGATTGGTTTTCTAGCCACAGAAATATGCTGTAAAACGACTAAATTAGAGAGAGAAAAGGTTTAGATTTCGTGTTTAAAACTAATTTAAAATGACAAAGACGGTGAATTTAAGTTAAGATTGTATAATAGACAATAAAGAGAAGTGATATTTTATTTTATACGGTTAATTAGAGTGAAAACAACTAACTAAAGTGTACAGTAAAATGTGTTAATTATTAATATAAATAAATATATATATATATATATATATTTTGAAGACCAGTAATTAGTTATAAATAGATATAAATTGACGCACACTGTTTAGTATTTGAATAAACTGTTATTATTCGATAACATCAATTGGCAAAAAGTGTTATATATTCGTGTACATTATTAAATTTTTATGTAATTTGTGATGGTAATAATGACAGTTTTACTATTAATTAGCATAGTAATTACTAGATACATGTCGGAAATATACGACAAGAGTGAGAAATAGGATTATTAAAGTCGTAAAACGTGAAAACGAGTGATATTGTGGTGGCCTTTAAAAAGGCCGTTTGTGGGAGCCGGGCGGGCGGCTTTGTGTCGCGCGCTGGCGGGCGACTTAGGCCTTCTTCTCGGTCTTCTTGGGCAGGAGCACGGCCTGGATGTTTGGCAGTACACCTCCCTGGGCGATGGTGACACCGGACAGGAGCTTGTTCAGCTCCTCGTCATTCCTGATGGCCAGCTGAAGGTGACGGGGAATGATCCTGGTCTTCTTGTTGTCACGGGCCGCGTTACCGGCCAACTCGAGAACCTCGGCGGCGAGATACTCCATGACGGCGGCCAGGTAGACCGGAGCTCCGGCACCCACTCGCTCGGCGTAGTTGCCCTTGCGGAGCAGACGGTGGATCCTGCCGACCGGGAACTGTAGACCGGCCCTGGACGAGCGGGACTTTGCCTTTCCCTTCACTTTACCGCCTTTGCCTCGTCCTGACATGTTGCGCTGTACTCGGTTGCGGGGATACAGATAGAAGCCGTGGCCTGAAATTCGGGGTTACCTCGAATCCGGGCGTCGCGCGAGCGCGGCCAATCGCGTTCGAGCTGCCACCCTATTGGTCGCGCTCGCGCGACGCCAGATATCCAGCTTAGAGCCTTTTTTAGAATTTTGGCCTATACTCCCGGTACAAACCAGCGACTCAGGATGCCACCGAAAGCGAGCGGAAAAGCCGTCAAGAAGGCCGGCAAGGCCCAGAAGAACATCACCAAGGGCGACAAGAAGAAGAAGCGCAGGAGGAAGGAGAGTTATGCCATCTACATCTACAAGGTGCTGAAACAGGTCCACCCCGACACCGGCGTCTCCAGCAAGGCCATGTCCATCATGAACAGCTTCGTGAACGACATATTCGAGCGCATAGCCGCCGAAGCTTCCCGCCTGGCCCACTACAACAAGCGGTCGACCATCACGTCGCGGGAGATCCAGACCGCCGTCAGGCTCCTGTTGCCCGGCGAGTTGGCCAAGCACGCCGTGAGCGAGGGTACCAAGGCCGTGACCAAGTACACCAGCTCCAAGTAAGCCGGCCGGCAGGCCAGCGCCCCGCAACGAGCGAGCCCGCTCCGCACAAACGGCCTTTCTAAAGGCCACCAATAACTCTTTCGTTTTCGCTTATTTTACCGCTTATAGTTGTAAAACCGATGTAAACCTGGTTGTTTCAAGTCGCTCTCGACTATATTTTCTATCGAAAATACCAAATTTATGACTTTGTGCTTGTCATAAATATTTTATTCCAGGAATTTTACAATTCCTTTTTTTCTTTTTAAAACATAGTCCGATTTCACTGTAAAATTGTATAATTTTCTGTTTATTTATTTATTTATTTCAAACAAACATTGAGTTTACAATATAAAAAAAAAAAAAAAAAAAAAAAAAAAAAAATACGTCAATTGCAATTCGATCGAAAACCATAGTTTCTGTCATGTTTTATACACATGACTTCTAATATTAACCAAGAACCGTTGAACTCTGTGATTAAACATAACTTGTAATTTTCGCTTATTTTACCGCTTTTTCTTGTGTAAACATTGGAATTCTGTTATTATGTTGGCTAAAACAAACAACTCTCGACTTGTTTTATATTGAAATTACCTATTTAAGTTATGTTTAAATACAATCTTTAAACAAACATTAAATTTACAAATACGGTAATCGCCCAATTGATCTGATCGTTCGTTATTCATAGTATTCGTAATGTTTTATATACACTTCAATATAAGAGCCGAAAGTTACACTTGAAAATTTATATTTTATCGAAATACCACTAGTTATAAGTACAGGTCGATTTAGATTACAACAAGATACACGTTAAATACAGTTTTTTAGTTTTAAAACGGTATTAAAACAGGTGAAATCGTGTGATAAAGTCATCTAGTGTACAGTGCGCATGTGCGTGGAGATAGAATATATAGAGTGAACTGTTAACACACGCTTATATAGGTAGGAGGTGGCTTGACTTGATTGGTCGGTCACTATTCGACCAATCAGAGTGTACGTATCCGTTAACATTGATAATTCTCCCGGTTTCTAGTTACTACGGTGAAATAGAGTTGTCACCGACGGTTTACTTACAATTGTCGATACCTGGACAGGTTGTAAATTTGAAAATAATAAGGAATAACGTAGAAAATACATATAAAACAGACAGGTGAGTGGATATACTGCAGATCCGAGTCCTGTAGCTGTAGCGCCAGAGAGTTGTCTGTTAACAAGTGTAAATCTGCTCGGTCTAGCGAACCTGATTGCGATTGCTTGATTCATACCACTGTAATGTGATCCAAGTCAGTGTATTTTAAGTTTAAAATGGGTATTTTCCAGTATGTCCCCGCATTCTCTATTTTAATTTATATAAGTTAGATTACGTTTATTAGATTAAGTTTACGAGTTTATTAATTTCCGTACGAAAAAAAAAAACACACAAATTAGTAATGAAACATGTTTAAAACAATATAGCCTACTATTCTGAATTTAACAAAATTTTCAGAATGGGTCAGATCACGCGATGCTTGCCCGCTGCGCAGCGCTTCGCGCTGCTTGCTCTTTTAGAAAAAAAATTTACTCGAGCTTGCAAACTCCAAGCCCAGATCAAGCGGCGCGCGTTTATCACTGATATTTAATCCACGTTTTTATCCGTTTACAACTAATTACGTTAAATTTAATTAGCGTGGATAACAGCAAATTTACATATTTACTTCGTTACAATCACCGAATATTCGCTGATTCTTCTATTTTTCAAATTTACTAAACGACCTTTAAAATTATTGAACTATACACGTATAAAGTATATTTATAACTGAATAAGTGATTTTTATTTGTTGCAATTGCAAATCACTATGACTACAAACTAAATGTAAACTGTTAACATATTCCAGTGAATATCGCAATATGTGGGGTTGACAGTGCTTGTAATTAACAAAATTTATCTATCAAATTACTATTCTATGCGACATTTGGAATTTATATCACACTTTGAATATAAAATAATTATTGTAAACTGAATCATTGTTGTGTTCTGCTATAATATATAAACAATACTACACTGTTAACTGAACTGTTAACATAGTTCCAGTGAAAATCGCGAGCGGTCGGAGGTTGACAGAAGTTCGTAATACAGGAAAAGAATAGAAAATCAATCTGCTCTTTATAATAATACCGAAAGAACAATAGCAAACAGTTGTAATTTGTAAACACACAGTGAATTCGCTGTAGTAAGTAGGATTAATATATAAATATAAATGATATTTGCAAATAAAATTGATGATAATGTAAACGATTACTGTAACAAAATAAAAGAAAAAGTTTAATAATAAATCAATGTACAAGTGATTGGTTTTCTAGCCACAGAAATATGCTGTAAAACGACTAAATTAGAGAGAAAAGGTTTAGATTTCGTGTTTAAAACTAATTTTAAAATGACAAAGACGGTGAATTTAAGTTAAGATTGTATAATAGACAATAAAGAGAAGTGATATTTTATTTTATACGGTTAATTAGAGTGAAAACAACTAACTAAAGTTGTACAGTAAAATGTGTTAATTATTAATATAAATAAATATATATATATATATTTTGAAGACCAGTAATTAGTTATAAATAGATATAAATTGACGCACTGTTTAGTATTTGAAATATGATACTGTTATTATTCGATAAAACATCAATCAATGTCGCAAAAAGTGTTATATATTCGTGTACATTATTAAATTTTTATGTAATTTGTGATGGTAATAATGACAGTTTTACTATTAATTAGCATAGTAATTACTAGATACATGTCGGAAATATACGACAAGAGTGAGAAATAGGATTATTAAAGTCGTAAACTGTGAAAACGAGTGATATTGTGGTGGCCTTTAAAAAGGCCGTTTGTGGGAGCCGGGCGGGCGGCTTTGTGTCGCGCGCTGGCGGGCGACTTAGGCCTTCTTCTCGGTCTTCTTGGGCAGGAGCACGGCCTGGATGTTTGGCAGTACACCTCCCTGGGCGATGGTGACACCGGACAGGAGCTTGTTCAGCTCCTCGTCATTCCTGATGGCCAGCTGAAGGTGACGGGGAATGATCCTGGTCTTCTTGTTGTCACGGGCCGCGTTACCGGCCAACTCGAGAACCTCGGCGGCGAGATACTCCATGACGGCGGCCAGGTAGACCGGAGCTCCGGCACCCACTCGCTCGGCGTAGTTGCCCTTGCGGAGCAGACGGTGGATCCTGCCGACCGGGAACTGAAGACCGGCCCTGGACGAGCGGGACTTTGCCTTTCCCTTCACTTTACCGCCTTTGCCTCGTCCTGACATGTTGCGCTGTACTCGGTTGCGGGGATACAGATAGAAGCCGTGGCCTGAAATTCGGGGTTACCTCGAATTTGGGCGTCGCGCGAGCGCGGCCAATCGCGTTCGAGCTGCCACCCTATTGGTCGCGCTCGCGCGACGCCAGATATCCAGCTTAGAGCCTTTTTTAGAATTTTGGCCTATACTCCCGGTACAAACCAGCGACTCAGGATGCCACCGAAAGCGAGCGGAAAAGCCGTCAAGAAGGCCGGCAAGGCCCAGAAGAACATCACCAAGGGCGATAAGAAGAAGAAGCGCAGGAGGAAGGAGAGTTATGCCATCTACATCTACAAGGTGCTGAAACAGGTCCACCCCGACACCGGCGTCTCCAGCAAGGCCATGTCCATCATGAACAGCTTCGTGAACGACATATTCGAGCGCATAGCCGCCGAAGCTTCCCGCCTGGCCCACTACAACAAGCGGTCGACCATCACGTCGCGGGAGATCCAGACCGCCGTCAGGCTCCTGTTGCCCGGCGAGTTGGCCAAGCACGCCGTGAGCGAGGGTACCAAGGCCGTGACCAAGTACACCAGCTCCAAGTAAGCCGGCCGGCAGGCCAGCGCCCCGCAACGAGCGAGCCCGCTCCGCACAAACGGCCTTTCTAAAGGCCACCAATAACTCTTTCGTTTTCGCTTATTTTACCGCTTATAGTTGTAAAACCGATGTAAAAAATGGTTGTTTCAAGTCGCTCTCGACTATATTTTCTATCGAAAATACACAATTTATGACTTTGTGCTTGTCATAAATATTTTATTCCAGGAATTTTACAATTCCTTTTTTTTCTTTTTAAACATAGTCCGATTTCACTGTAAAATTGTATAATTATCTGTTTATTTATTTATTTTTTTTTTAAAACAAACATTGAGTTTACAATATAAAAAAAAAAAAAAAAAATACGTCAATTGCAATTCGATCGAAAACCATAGTTTCTGTCATGTTTTATACACATGACTTCTAATATTAACCAAGAACCGTTGAACTCTGATTAAACATAACTTGTAATTTTCGCTTATTTTACCGCTTTTAGTTGTGTAAACATTGGAATTCTGTTATTATGTTGGCTAAAACAAGCAACTCTCGACTTGTTTTATATTGAAATTACCTATTTAAGTTATGTTTAAATACAATCTTTAAACAAACATTAAATTTACAAATACGGTAATCGCCCAATTGATCTGATCGTTCGTTATTCATAGTATTCGTAATGTTTTTGTATACAATTCAATATAAGAGCCGAAAGTTACACTTGAAAATTTATATTTTATCGAAATACCACTAGTTATAAGTTACAGGTCGATTTAGATTACAACAAGATACACGTTAAATACAGTTTTTTAGTTTTTAAAACACATTTAAAACAGGTGAAATCGTGTGATAAAGTCATCTAGTGTACAGTGCGCATGTGCGTGGAGATAGAATATATAGAGTGAACTGTTAACACACGCTTATATAGGTAGGAGGTGGCTTGACTTGATTGGTCGGTCACTATTCGACCAATCAGAGTGTACGTATCCGTTAACATTGATAATTCTCCCGGTTTCTAGTTACTACGGTGAAATTGAGTTGTCACCGACGGTTTACTTACAATTGTCGATACCTGGACAGGTTGTAAATTTGAAAATAATAAGGAATAACGTAGAAAATACATATAAAACAGACAGGTGAGGTTAGTGGATATACTGCAGATCCGAGTCCTGTAGCTGTAGCGCCAGAGAGTTGTCTGTTAACAAGTGTAAATCTGCTCGGTCTAGCGAACCTGATTGCGATTGCTTGATTCATACCACTGTAATGTGATCCAAGTCAGTGTATTTTAAGTTTAAAATGGGTATTTTCCAGTGTGTCCCCGCATTCTCTATTTTAATTTATATAAGTTAGATAGATTACGTTTATTAGATTAAGTTTACGAGTTTATTAATTTCCGTACGAAAAAAAAAAAAAAAAAAACACACAAATTAGTAATGAAACATGTTTAAAACAATATAGCCTACTATTCTGAATTTAACAAAATTTTCAGAATGGGTCAGATCACGCGATGCTTGCCCGCTGCGCAGCGCTTCGCGCTGCTTGCTCTTTTAGAAAAAAAATTTACTCGAGCTTGCAAACTCCAAGCCCAGATCAAGCGGCGCGCGTTTATCACTGATATTTAATCCACGTTTTTTTTTTTTTTTTTTTTTTTTTTATCCGTTTACAACTAATTACGTTAAATTTAATTAGCGTGGATAACAGCAAATTTACATATTTACTTCGTTACAATCACCGAATATTCGCTGATTCTTCTATTTTTTTCAAATTTACTAAACGACCTTTAAAATTATTGAACTATACACGTATAAAGTATATTTATAACTGAATAAGTGATTTTTATTTGTTGCAATTGCAAATCACTATGACTACAAACTAAATGTAAACTGTTAACATATTCCAGTGAATATCGCAATATGTGGGGTTGACAGTGCTTGTAATTAACAAAATTTATCTATCAAATTACTATTCTATGCGACATTTGGAATTTATATCACACTTTGAATATAAAATAATTATTGTAAACTGAATCATTGTTGTGTTCTGCTATAATATATAAACAATACTACACTGTTAAATGAACTGTTAACATAGTTCCAGTGAAAATCGCGAGCGGTCGGAGGTTGACAGAAGTTCGTAATACAGGAAAAGAATAGAAAATCAATCTGCTCTTTATAATAATACCGAAAGAACAATAGCAAACAGTTGTAATTTGTAAACACAGTGAATTCGCTGTAGTAAGTAGGATTAATATATAAATATAAATGATATTTGCAAATAAAATTGATGATAATGTAAACGATTACTGTAACAAAATAAAAGAAAAAGTTTAATAATAAATCAATGTACAAGTGATTGGTTTTCTAGCCACAGAAATATGCTGTAAAACGACTAAATTAGAGAGAAAAGGTTTAGATTTCGTGTTTAAAACTAATTTAAAATGACAAAGACGGTGAATTTAAGTTAAGATTGTATAATAGACAATAAAGAGAAGTGATATTTTATACGGTTAATTAGAGTGAAAACAACTAACTAAAGTGTACAGTAAAATGTGTTAATTATTAATATAAATAAATATATATATATATATTTTGAAGACCAGTAATTAGTTATAAATAGATATAAATTTACGCACACTGTTTAGTATTTGAATAAACTGTTATTATTCGATAACATCAATTGGCAAAAAGTGTTATATATTCGTGTACATTATATTTTTTTTGTGATGACATATAATGACAGTTTTACTATTAATTAGCATAGTAATTACTAGATACATGTCGGAAATATACGACAAGAGTGAGAAATAGGATTATTAAAGTCGTAAAACTGTGAAAACGAGTGATATTGTGGTGGCCTTTAAAAAGGCCGTTTGTGGGAGCCGGGCGGGCGGCTTTGTGTCGCGCGCTGGCGGGCGACTTAGGCCTTCTTCTCGGTCTTCTTGGGCAGGAGCACGGCCTGGATGTTTGGCAGTACACCTCCCTGGGCGATGGTGACACCGGACAGGAGCTTGTTCAGCTCCTCGTCATTCCTGATGGCCAGCTGAAGGTGACGGGGAATGATCCTGGTCTTCTTGTTGTCACGGGCCGCGTTACGGCCAACTCGAGAACCTCGGCGGCGAGATACTCCATGACGGCGGCCAGGTAGACCGGAGCTCCGGCACCCACTCGCTCGGCGTAGTTGCCCTTGCGGAGCAGACGGTGGATCCTGCCGACCGGGAACTGAAGACCGGCCCTGGACGAGCGGGACTTTGCCTTTCCCTTCACTTTACCGCCTTTGCCTCGTCCTGACATGTTGCGCTGTACTCGGTTGCGGGGATACAGATAGAAGCCGTGGCCTGAAATTCGGGGTTACCTCGAATTTGGGCGTCGCGCGAGCGCGGCCAATCGCGTTCGAGCTGCCACCCTATTGGTCGCGCTCGCGCGACGCCAGATATCCAGCTTAGAGCCTTTTTTAGAATTTTGGCCTATACTCCCGGTACAAACCAGCGACTCAGGATGCCACCGAAAGCGAGCGGAAAAGCCGTCAAGAAGGCCGGCAAGGCCCAGAAGAACATCACCAAGGGCGATAAGAAGAAGAAGCGCAGGAGGAAGGAGAGTTATGCCATCTACATCTACAAGGTGCTGAAACAGGTCCACCCCGACACCGGCGTCTCCAGCAAGGCCATGTCCATCATGAACAGCTTCGTGAACGACATATTCGAGCGCATAGCCGCCGAAGCTTCCCGCCTGGCCCACTACAACAAGCGGTCGACCATCACGTCGCGGGAGATCCAGACCGCCGTCAGGCTCCTGTTGCCCGGCGAGTTGGCCAAGCACGCCGTGAGCGAGGGTACCAAGGCCGTGACCAAGTACACCAGCTCCAAGTAAGCCGGCCAGCGCCAGCGCAACGAGCGAGCCCGCTCCGCACAAACGGCCTTTCTAAAGGCCACCAATAACTCTTTCGTTTTCGCTTATTTTACCGCTTATAGTTGTAAAACCGATGTAAACCTGGTTGTTTCAAGTCGCTCTCGACTATATTTTCTATCGAAAATACCAAATTTATGACTTTGTGCTTGTCATAAATATTTTATTCCAGGAATTTTACAATTCCTTTTTTCTTTTTAAACATAGTCCGATTTCACTGTAAAATTGTATAATTTTCTGTTTATTTATTTATTTATTTTTTTTTTTTTTCAAACAAACATTGAGTTTACAATAAAAAAAAAAAAAAAAAAAAAAATACGTCAATTGCAATTCGATCGAAAACCATAGTTTCGGTCATGTTTTATACACATGACTTCTAATATTAACCAAGAACCGCGTTGAACTCTGATTAAACATAACTTGTAATTTTCGCTTATTTTACCGCTTTTAGTTGTGTAAACATTGGAATTCTGTTATTATGTTGGCTAAAACAAGCAACTCTCGACTTGTTTTATATTGAAATTACCTATTTAAGTTATGTTTAAATACAATCTTTAAACAAACATTAAATTTACAAATACGGTAATCGCCCAATTGATCTGATCGTTCGTTATTCATAGTATTCGTAATGTTTTATATACAATTCAATATAAGAGCCGAAAGTTACACTTGAAAATTTATATTTTATCGAAATACCACTAGTTGTAAGTACAGGTCGATTTAGATTACAACAAGATACACGTTAAATACAGTTTTTTAGTTTTAAAACGGTATTTAAACAGGTGAAATCGTGTGATAAAGTCATCTAGTGTACAGTGCGCATGTGCGTGGAGATAGAATATATAGAGTGAACTGTTAACACACGCTTATATAGGTAGGAGGTGGCTTGACTTGATTGGTCGGTCACTATTCGACCAATCAGAGTGTACGTATCCGTTAACATTGATAATTCTCCCGGTTTCTAGTTAATACGGTGAAATAGAGTTGTCAACGACGGTTTACTTACAATTGTCGATACCTGGACAGGTTGTAAATTTGAAAATAATAAGGAATAACGTAGAAAATACATATAAAACAGACAGGTGAGTGGATATACTGCAGATCCGAGTCCTGTAGCTGTAGCGCCAGAGTGTTGTCTGTTAACAAGTGTAAATCTGCTCGGTCTAGCGAACCTGATTGCGATTGCTTGATTCATACCACTGTAATGTGATCCAAGTCAGTGTATTTTAAGTTTAAAATGGGTATTTTCCAGTATGTCCCCGCATTCTCTATTTTAATTTATACAAGTTAGATTACGTTTATTAGATTAAGTTTACGAGTTTATTAATTTCCGTACGAAAAAAAAACACAAATTAGTAATGAAACATGTTTAAAACAATATAGCCTACTATTCTGAATTTAACAAAATTTTCAGAATGGGTCAGATCACGCGATGCTTGCCCGCTGCGCAGCGCTTCGCGCTGCTTGCTCTTTTAGAAAAAAAATTTACTCGAGCTTGCAAACTCCAAGCCCAGATCAAGCGGCGCGCGTTTATCACTGATATTTAATCCACGTTTTTATCCGTTTACAACTAATTACGTTAAATTTAATTAGCGTGGATAACAGCAAATTTACATATTTACTTCGTTACAATCACCGAATATTCGCTGATTCTTCTATTTTTCAAATTTACTAAACGACCTTTAAAATTATTGAACTATACACGTATAAAGTATATTTATAACTGAATAAGTGATTTTTATTTGTTGCAAATCACTATGACTACAAACTAAATGTAAACTGTTAACATATTCCAGTGAATATCGCAATATGTGGGGTTGACAGTGCTTGTAATTAACAAAATTTATCTATCAAATTACTATTCTATGCGACATTTGGAATTTATATCACACTTTGAATATAAAATAATTATTGTAAACTGAATCATTGTTGTGTTCTGCTATAATATATAAACAATACTACACTGTTAAATGAACTGTTAACATAGTTCCAGTGAAAATCGCGAGCGGTCGGAGGTTGACAGAAGTTCGTAATACAGGAAAAGAATAGAAAATCAATCTGCTCTTTATAATAATACCGAAAGAACAATAGCAAACAGTTGTAATTTGTAAACACAGTGAATTCGCTGTAGTAAGTAGGATTAATATATAAATATAAATGATATTTGCAAATAAAATTGATGATAATGTAAACGATTACTGTAACAAAATAAAAGAAAAAGTTTAATAATAAATCAATGTACAAGTGATTGGTTTTCTAGCCACAGAAATATGCTGTTAAAACGACTAAATTAGAGAGAAAAGGTTTAGATTTCGTGTTTAAAACTAATTTTAAAATGACAAAGACGGTGAATTTAAGTTAAGATTGTATAATAGAAAATAAAGAGAAGTGATATTTTATTTTATACGGTTAATTAGAGTGAAAACAACTAACTAAATTGTACAGTAAAATGTGTTAATTATTAATATAAATAAATATATATATATATTTTGAAGACCAGTAATTAGTTATAAATAGATATAAATTGACGCACACTGTTTAGTATTTGAATAAACTGTTATTATTCGATAACATCAATTGGCAAAAAGTGTTATATATTCGTGTACATTATTAAATTTATGTAATTTGTGATGGTAATAATGACAGTTTTACTATTAATTAGCATAGTAATTACTAGATACATGTCGGAAATATACGACAAGAGTGAGAAATAGGATTATTAAAGTCGTAAAACGTGGAAAACGAGTGATATTGTGGTGGCCTTTAAAAAGGCCGTTTGTGGGAGCCGGGCGGGCGGCTTTGTGTCGCGCGCTGGCGGGCGACTTAGGCCTTCTTCTCGGTCTTCTTGGGCAGGAGCACGGCCTGGATGTTTGGGCAGTACACCTCCCTGGGCGATGGTGACACCGGACAGGAGCTTGTTCAGCTCCTCGTCATTCCTGATGGCCAGCTGAAGGTGACGGGGAATGATCCTGGTCTTCTTGTTGTCACGGGCCGCGTTACCGGCCAACTCGAGAACCTCGGCGGCGAGATACTCCATGACGGCGGCCAGGTAGACCGGAGCTCCGGCACCCACTCGCTCGGCGTAGTTGCCCTTGCGGAGCAGACGGTGGATCCTGCCGACCGGGAACTGAAGACCGGCCCTGGACGAGCGGGACTTTGCCTTTCCCTTCACTTTACCGCCTTTGCCTCGTCCTGACATGTTGCGCTGTACTCGGTTGCGGGGATACAGATAGAAGCCGTGGCCTGAAATTCGGGGTTACCTCGAATTTGGGCGTCGCGCGAGCGCGGCCAATCGCGTTCGAGCTGCCACCCTATTGGTCGCGCTCGCGCGACGCCAGATATCCAGCTTAGAGCCTTTTTTAGAATTTTGGCCTATACTCCCGGTACAAACCAGCGACTCAGGATGCCACCGAAAGCGAGCGGAAAAGCCGTCAAGAAGGCCGGCAAGGCCCAGAAGAACATCACCAAGGGCGATAAGAAGAAGAAGCGCAGGAGGAAGGAGAGTTATGCCATCTACATCTACAAGGTGCTGAAACAGGTCCACCCCGACACCGGCGTCTCCAGCAAGGCCATGTCCATCATGAACAGCTTCGTGAACGACATATTCGAGCGCATAGCCGCCGAAGCTTCCCGCCTGGCCCACTACAACAAGCGGTCGACCATCACGTCGCGGGAGATCCAGACCGCCGTCAGGCTCCTGTTGCCCGGCGAGTTGGCCAAGCACGCCGTGAGCGAGGGTACCAAAGGCCGTGACCAAGTACACCAGCTCCAAGTAAGCCGGCCAGCGCCGCAACGAGCGAGCCCGCTCCGCACAAACGGCCTTTCTAAAGGCCACCAATAACTCTTTCGTTTTCGCTTATTTTACCGCTTATAGTTGTAAAACCGATGTAAACCTGGTTGTTTCAAGTCGCTCTCGACTATATTTTCTATCGAAAATACCCAATTTATGACTTTGTGCTTGTCATAAATATTTTATTCCAGGAATTTTACAATTCCTTTTTTTCTTTTTAAACATAGTCCGATTTCACTGTAAAATTGTATAATTATCTGTTTGTTTATTTATTTATTTATTTTAAACAAACATTGAGTTTACAATATAAAAAAATACGTCAATTGCAATTCGATCGAAAACCATAGTTTCTGTCATGTTTTATACACATGACTTCTAATATTAACCAAGAACCGTTGAACTCTGATTAAACATAACTTGTAATTTTCGCTTATTTTACCGCTTTTTCTTGTGTAAACATTGGAATTCTGTTATTATGTTGGCTAAAACAAACAACTCTCGACTTGTTTTATATTGAAATTACCTATTTAAGTTATGTTTAAATACAATCTTTAAACAAACATTAAATTTACAAATACGGTAATCGCCCAATTGATCTGATCGTTCGTTATTCATAGTATTCGTAATGTTTTTGTATACAATTCAATATAAGAGCCGAAAGTTACACTTGAAAATTTATATTTTATCGAAATACCACTAGTTGTAAGTACAGGTCGATTTAGATTACAACAAGATACACGTTAAATACAGTTTTAAGTTTTAAAACACATTAAAACAGGTGAAATCGTGTGATAAAGTCATCTAGTGTACAGTGCGCATGTGCGTGGAGATAGAATATATAGAGTGAACTGTTAACACACGCTTATATAGGTAGGAGGTGGCTTGACTTGATTGGTCGGTCACTATTCGACCAATCAGAGTGTACGTATCCGTTAACATTGATAATTCTCCCGGTTTCTAGTTAATACGGTGAAATAGAGTTGTCAACCGACGGTTTACTTACAATTGTCGATACCTGGACAGGTTGTAAATTTGAAAATAAAAAGGAATAACGTAGAAAATACATATAAAACAGACAGGTGAGTGGATATACTGCAGATCCGAGTCCTGTAGCTGTAGCGCCAGAGAGTTGTCTGTTAACAAGTGTAAATCTGCTCGGTCTAGCGAACCTGATTGCGATTGCTTGATTCATACCACTGTAATGTGATCCAAGTCAGTGTATTTTAAGTTTAAAATGGGTATTTTCCAGTGTGTCCCCGCATTCTCTATTTTAATTTATACAAGTTAGATTACGTTTATTAGATTAAGTTTACGAGTTTATTAATTTCCGTACGAAAAAAAAAACACAAATTAGTAATGAAACATGTTTAAAACAATATAGCCTACTATTCTGAATTTAACAAAATTTTCAGAATGGGTCAGATCACGCGATGCTTGCCCGCTGCGCAGCGCTTCGCGCTGCTTGCTCTTTTAGAAAAAAAATTTACTCGAGCTTGCAAACTCCAAGCCCAGATCAAGCGGCGCGCGCGTTTATCACTGATATTTAATCCACGTTTTTATCCGTTTACAACTAATTACGTTAAATTTAATTAGCGTGGATAACAGCAAATTTACATATTTACTTCGTTACAATCACCGAATATTCGCTGATTCTTCTATTTTTCAAATTTACTAAACGACCTTTAAAATTATTGAACTATACACGTATAAAGTATATTTATAACTGAATAAGTGATTTTTATTTGTTGCAAATCACTATGACTACAAACTAAATGTAAACTGTTAACATATTCCAGTGAATATCGCAATATGTGGGGTTGACAGTGCTTGTAATTAACAAAATTTATCTATCAAATTACTATTCTATGCGACATTTGGAATTTATATCACACTTTGAATATAAAATAATTATTGTAAACTGAATCATTGTTGTGTTCTGCTATAATATATAAACAATACTACACTGTTAAATGAACTGTTAACATAGTTCCAGTGAAAATCGCGAGCGGTCGGAGGTTGACAGAAGTTCGTAATACAGGAAAAGAATAGAAAATCAATCTGCTCTTTATAATAATACCGAAAGAACAATAGCAAACAGTTGTAATTTGTAAACACACAGTGAATTCGCTGTAGTAAGTAGGATTAATATATAAATATAAATGATATTTGCAAATAAAATTGATGATAATGTAAACGATTACTGTAACAAAATAAAAGAAAAAGTTTAATAATAAATCAATGTACAAGTGATTGGTTTTCTAGCCACAGAAATATGCTGTAAAACGACTAAATTAGAGAGAAAAGGTTTAGATTTCGTGTTTAAAAACTAATTTAAAATGACAAAGAACGGTGAATTTAAGTTAAGATTGTATAATAGACAATAAAGAGAAGTGATATTTTATTTTATACGGTTAATTAGAGTGAAAACAACTAACTAAAGTGTACAGTAAAATGTGTTAATTATTAATATAAATAAATATATATATATATATATATTTTGAAGACCAGTAATTAGTTATAAATAGATATAAATTGACGCACTGTTTAGTATTTGAAATATGATACTGTTATTATTCTATAACATCAATCAATTTGTCGCAAAAAAGTGTTATATATTCGTGTACATTATTAAATTTTTATGTAATTTGTGATGGTAATAATGACAGTTTTACTATTAATTAGCATAGTAATTACTAGATACATGTCGGAAATATACGACAAGAGTGAGAAATAGGATTATTAAAGTCGTAAAACTGTGAAAACGAGTGATATTGTGGTGGCCTTTAAAAAGGCCGTTTGTGGGAGCCGGGCGGGCGGCTTTGTGTCGCGCGCTGGCGGGCGACTTAGGCCTTCTTCTCGGTCTTCTTGGGCAGGAGCACGGCCTGGATGTTTGGCAGTACACCTCCCTGGGCGATGGTGACACCGGACAGGAGCTTGTTCAGCTCCTCGTCATTCCTGATGGCCAGCTGAAGGTGACGGGGAATGATCCTGGTCTTCTTGTTGTCACGGGCCGCGTTACCGGCCAACTCGAGAACCTCGGCGGCGAGATACTCCATGACGGCGGCCAGGTAGACCGGAGCTCCGGCACCCACTCGCTCGGCGTAGTTGCCCTTGCGGAGCAGACGGTGGATCCTGCCGACCGGGAACTGAAGACCGGCCCTGGACGAGCGGGACTTTGCCTTTCCCTTCACTTTACCGCCTTTGCCTCGTCCTGACATGTTGCGCTGTACTCGGTTGCGGGGATACAGATAGAAGCCGTGGCCTGAAATTCGGGGTTACCTCGAATTTGGGCGTCGCGCGAGCGCGGCCAATCGCGTTCGAGCTGCCACCCTATTGGTCGCGCTCGCGCGACGCCAGATATCCAGCTTAGAGCCTTTTTTAGAATTTTGGCCTATACTCCCGGTACAAACCAGCGACTCAGGATGCCACCGAAAGCGAGCGGAAAAGCCGTCAAGAAGGCCGGCAAGGCCCAGAAGAACATCACCAAGGGCGATAAGAAGAAGAAGCGCAGGAGGAAGGAGAGTTATGCCATCTACATCTACAAGGTGCTGAAACAGGTCCACCCCGACACCGGCGTCTCCAGCAAGGCCATGTCCATCATGAACAGCTTCGTGAACGACATATTCGAGCGCATAGCCGCCGAAGCTTCCCGCCTGGCCCACTACAACAAGCGGTCGACCATCACGTCGCGGGAGATCCAGACCGCCGTCAGGCTCCTGTTGCCCGGCGAGTTGGCCAAGCACGCCGTGAGCGAGGGTACCAAAGGCCGTGACCAAGTACACCAGCTCCAAGTAAGCCGGCCAGCGCCGCAACGAGCGAGCCCGCTCCGCACAAACGGCCTTTCTAAAGGCCACCAATAACTCTTTCGTTTTCGCTTATTTTACCGCTTATTGTTGTAAAACCGATGTAAAAATGGTTGTTACGAGTCGCTCTCGACTATATTTTCTATATAAAATACCAAATTTATGACTTTGTGCTTGTCATAAATATTTTATTCCAGGAATTTTACAATTCCTTTTTTTCTTTTTAAACATAGTCCGATTTCACTGTAAAATTGTATAATTTTCTGTTTATTTATTTATTTATTTTAAACAAACATTGAGTTTACAATATAAAAAAAAAAAAAAAAAAAAAAAAAAAAAATACGTCAATTGCAATTCGATCGAAAACCATAGTTTCTGTCATGTTTTATACACATGACTTCTAATATTAACCAAGAACCGTTGAACTCTGTGATTAAACATAACTTGTAATTTTCGCTTATTTTACCGCTTTTTCTTGTGTAAACATTGGAATTCTGTTATTATGTTGGCTAAAACAAACAACTCTCGACTTGTTTTATATTGAAATTACCTATTTAAGTTATGTTTAAATACAATCTTTAAACAAACATTAAATTTACAAATACGGTAATCGCCCAATTGATCTGATCGTTCGTTATTCATAGTATTCGTAATGTTTTTATATACACTTCAATATAAGAGCCGAAAGTTACACTTGAAAATTTATATTTTATCGAAATACCACTAGTTGTAAGTACAGGTCGATTTAGATTACAACAAGATACACGTTAAATACAGTTTTTTAGTTTTAAAACACATTAAAACAGGTGAAATCGTGTGATAAAGTCATCTAGTGTACAGTGCGCATGTGCGTGGAGATAGAATATATAGAGTGAACTGTTAACACACGCTTATATAGGTAGGAGGTGGCTTGACTTGATTGGTCGGTCACTATTCGACCAATCAGAGTGTACGTATCCGTTAACATTGATAATTCTCCCGGTTTCTAGTTAATACGGTGAAATAGAGTTGTCAACGACGGTTTACTTACAATTGTCGATACCTGGACAGGTTGTAAATTTGAAAATAATAAGGAATAACGTAGAAAATACATATAAAACAGACATTTATGTGAGGTTAGTGGATATACTGCAGATCCGAGTCCTGTAGCTGTAGCGCCAGAGAGGTTGTCTGTTAACAAGTGTAAATCTGCTCGGTCTAGCGAACCTGATTGCGATTGCTTGATTCATACCACTGTAATGTGATCCAAGTCAGTGTATTTTAAGTTTAAAATGGGTATTTTCCAGTGTGTCCCCGCATTCTCTATTTTAATTTATACAAGTTGGATTACGTTTATTAGATTAAGTTTACGAGTTTATTAATTTCCGTACGAAAAAAACACAAATTAGTAATGAAACATGTTTAAAACAATATAGCCTACTTTATTCTGAATTTAACAAAATTTTCAGAATGGGTCAGATCACGCGATGCTTGCCCGCTGCGCAGCGCTTCGCGCTGCTTGCTCTTTTAGAAAAAAAATTTACTCGAGCTTGCAAACTCCAAGCCCAGATCAAGCGGCGCGCGTTTATCACTGATATTTAATCCACGTTTTTATCCGTTTACAACTAATTACGTTAAATTTAATTAGCGTGGATAACAGCAAATTTACATATTTACTTCGTTACAATCACCGAATATTCGCTGATTCTTCTATTTTTCAAATTTACTAAACGACCTTTAAAATTATTGAACTATACACGTATAAAGTATATTTATAACTGAATAAGTGATTTTTATTTGTTGCAAATCACTATGACTACAAACTAAATGTAAACTGTTAACATATTCCAGTGAATATCGCAATATGTGGGGTTGACAGTGCTTGTAATTAACAAAATTTATCTATCAAATTACTATTCTATGCGACATTTGGAATTTATATCACACTTTGAATATAAAATAATTATTGTAAACTGAATCATTGTTGTGTTCTGCTATAATATATAAACAATACTACACTGTTAAATGAACTGTTAACATAGTTCCAGTGAAAATCGCGAGCGGTCGGAGGTTGACAGAAGTTCGTAATACAGGAAAAGAATAGAAAATCAATCTGCTCTTTATAATAATACCGAAAGAACAATAGCAAACAGTTGTAATTTGTAAACACACAGTGAATTCGCTGTAGTAAGTAGGATTAATATATATAAATATAAATGATATTTGCAAATAAAATTGATGATAATGTAAACGATTACTGTAACAAAATAAAAGAAAAAGTTTAATAATAAATCAATGTACAAGTGATTGGTTTTCTAGCCACAGAAATATGCTGTAAAACGACTAAATTAGAGAGAAAAGGTTTAGATTTCGTGTTTAAAACTAATTTTAAAAATGACAAAGACGGTGAATTTAAGTTAAGATTGTATAATAGACAATAAAGAGAAGTGATATTTTATTTTATACGGTTAATTAGAGTGAAAACAACTAACTAAAGTGTACAGTAAAATGTGTTAATTATTAATATAAATAAATATACATATATATATATTTTGAAGACCAGTAATTAGTTATAAATAGATATAAATTTACGCACACTGTTTAGTATTTGAATAAACTGTTATTATTCGATAACATCAATTGGCAAAAAGTGTTATATATTCGTGTACATTATTAAATTTTTATGTAATTTGTGATGACATATAATGACAGTTTTACTATTAATTAGCATAGTAATTACTAGATACATGTCGGAAATATACGACAAGAGTGAGAAATAGGATTATTAAAGTCGTAAAACGTGAAAACGAGTGATATTGTGGTGGCCTTTAAAAAGGCCGTTTGTGGGAGCCGGGCGGGCGGCTTTGTGTCGCGCGCTGGCGGGCGACTTAGGCCTTCTTCTCGGTCTTCTTGGGCAGGAGCACGGCCTGGATGTTTGGCAGTACACCTCCCTGGGCGATGGTGACACCGGACAGGAGCTTGTTCAGCTCCTCGTCATTCCTGATGGCCAGCTGAAGGTGACGGGGAATGATCCTGGTCTTCTTGTTGTCACGGGCCGCGTTACCGGCCAACTCGAGAACCTCGGCGGCGAGATACTCCATGACGGCGGCCAGGTAGACCGGAGCTCCGGCACCCACTCGCTCGGCGTAGTTGCCCTTGCGGAGCAGACGGTGGATCCTGCCGACCGGGAACTGAAGACCGGCCCTGGACGAGCGGGACTTTGCCTTTCCCTTCACTTTACCGCCTTTGCCTCGTCCTGACATGTTGCGCTGTACTCGGTTGCGGGGATACAGATAGAAGCCGTGGCCTGAAATTCGGGGTTACCTCGAATTTGGGCGTCGCGCGAGCGCGGCCAATCGCGTTCGAGCTGCCACCCTATTGGTCGCGCTCGCGCGACGCCAGATATCCAGCTTAGAGCCTTTTTTAGAATTTTGGCCTATACTCCCGGTACAAACCAGCGACTCAGGATGCCACCGAAAGCGAGCGGAAAAGCCGTCAAGAAGGCCGGCAAGGCCCAGAAGAACATCACCAAGGGCGATAAGAAGAAGAAGCGCAGGAGGAAGGAGAGTTATGCCATCTACATCTACAAGGTGCTGAAACAGGTCCACCCCGACACCGGCGTCTCCAGCAAGGCCATGTCCATCATGAACAGCTTCGTGAACGACATATTCGAGCGCATAGCCGCCGAAGCTTCCCGCCTGGCCCACTACAACAAGCGGTCGACCATCACGTCGCGGGAGATCCAGACCGCCGTCAGGCTCCTGTTGCCCGGCGAGTTGGCCAAGCACGCCGTGAGCGAGGGTACCAAGGCCGTGACCAAGTACACCAGCTCCAAGTAAGCCGGCCAGCGCCCCGCAACGAGCGAGCCCGCTCCGCACAAACGGCCTTTCTAAAGGCCACCAATAACTCTTTCGTTTTCGCTTATTTTACCGCTTATTGTTGTAAAACCGATGTAAAAATGGTTGTTTCAAGTCGCTCTCGACTATATTTTCTATATAAAATACCCAATTTATGACTTTGTGCTTGTCATAAATATTTTATTCCAGGAATTTTACAATTCCTTTTTTTCTTTTTAAACATAGTCCGATTTCACTGTAAAATTGTATAATTTTCTGTTTATTTATTTATTTTTTTTAAACAAACATTGAGTTTACAATAAAAAAAAAAAAAAAAAAAAAAAAAATACGTCAATTGCAATTCGATCGAAAACCATAGTTTCGGTCATGTTTTATACACATGACTTCTAATATTAACCAAGAACCGTTGAACTCTGATTAAACATAACTTGTAATTTTCGCTTAATTTTACCGCTTTTAGTTGTGTAAACATTGGAATTCTGTTATTATGTTGGCTAAAACAAGCAACTCTCGACTTGTTTTATATTGAAATTACCTATTTAAGTTATGTTTAAATACAATCTTTAAACAAACATTAAATTTACAAATACGGTAATCGCCCAATTGATCTGATCGTTCGTTATTCATAGTATTCGTAATGTTTTATATACAATTCAATATAAGAGCCGAAAGTTACACTTGAAAATTTATATTTTATCGAAATACCACTAGTTGTAAGTACAGGTCGATTTAGATTACAACAAGATACACGTTAAATACAGTTTTTTAGTTTTAAAACACATTTAAAACAGGTGAAATCGTGTGATAAAGTCATCTAGTGTACAGTGCGCATGTGCGTGGAGATAGAATATATAGAGTGAACTGTTAACACACGCTTATATAGGTAGGAGGTGGCTTGACTTGATTGGTCGGTCACTATTCGACCAATCAGAGTGTACGTATCCGTTAACATTGATAATTCTCCCGGTTTCTAGTTAATACGGTGAAATAGAGTTGTCAACGACGGTTTACTTACAATTGTCGATACCTGGACAGGTTGTAAATTTGAAAATAATAAGGAATAACGTAGAAAATACATATAAAACAGACAGGTGAGTGGATATACTGCAGATCCGAGTCCTGTAGCTGTAGCGCCAGAGAGTTGTCTGTTAACAAGTGTAAATCTGCTCGGTCTAGCGAACCTGATTGCGATTGCTTGATTCATACCACTGTAATGTGATCCAAGTCAGTGTATTTTAAGTTTAAAATGGGTATTTTCCAGTGTGTCCCCGCATTCTCTATTTTAATTTATATAAGTTAGATTACGTTTATTAGATTAAGTTTACGAGTTTATTAATTTCCGTACGAAAAAAACACACACAAAATTAGTAATGAAACATGTTTAAAACAATATAGCCTACTATTCTGAATTTAACAAAATTTTCAGAATGGGTCAGATCACGCGATGCTTGCCCGCTGCGCAGCGCTTCGCGCTGCTTGCTCTTTTAGAAAAAAAATTTACTCGAGCTTGCAAACTCCAAGCCCAGATCAAGCGGCGCGCGTTTATCACTGATATTTAATCCACGTTTTTATCCGTTTACAACTAATTACGTTAAATTTAATTAGCGTGGATAACAGCAAATTTACATATTTACTTCGTTACAATCACCGAATATTCGCTGATTCTTCTATTTTTCAAATTTACTAAACGACCTTTAAAATTATTGAACTATACACGTATAAAGTATATTTATAACTGAATAAGTGATTTTTATTTGTTGCAATTGCAAATCACTATGACTACAAACTAAATGTAAACTGTTAACATATTCCAGTGAATATCGCAATATGTGGGGTTGACAGTGCTTGTAATTAACAAAATTTATCTATCAAATTACTATTCTATGCGACATTTGGAATTTATATCACACTTTGAATATAAAATAATAATTATTGTAAACTGAATCATTGTTGTGTTCTGCTATAATATATAAACAATACTACACTGTTAAATGAACTGTTAACATAGTTCCAGTGAAAATCGCGAGCGGTCGGAGGTTGACAGAAGTTCGTAATACAGGAAAAGAATAGAAAATCAATCTGCTCTTTATAATAATACCGAAAGAACAATAGCAAACAGTTGTAATTTGTAAACACAGTGAATTCGCTGTAGTAAGTAGGATTAATATATAAATATAAATGATATTTGCAAATAAAATTGATGATAATGTAAACGATTACTGTAACAAAATAAAAGAAAAAGTTTAATAATAAATCAATGTACAAGTGATTGGTTTTCTAGCCACAGAAATATGCTGTAAAACGACTAAATTAGAGAGAAAAGGTTTAGATTTCGTGTTTAAAAACTAATTTTAAAATGACAAAGACGGTGAATTTAAGTTAAGATTGTATAATAGACAATAAAGAGAAGTGATATTTTATACGGTTAATTAGAGTGAAAACAACTAACTAAAGTGTACAGTAAAATGTGTTAATTATTAATATAAATAAATATATATATATATATTTTGAAGACCAGTAATTAGTTATAAATAGATATAAATTGACGCACACTGTTTAGTATTTGAATAAACTGTTATTATTCGATAACATCAATCAATTTTGGCAAAAAGTGTTATATATTCGTGTACATTATTAAATTTTTATGTAATTTGTGATGGTAATAATGACAGTTTTACTATTAATTAGCATAGTAATTACTAGATACATGTCGGAAATATACGACAAGAGTGAGAAATAGGATTATTAAAGTCGTAAAACGTGAAAACGAGTGATATTGTGGTGGCCTTTAAAAAGGCCGTTTGTGGGAGCCGGGCGGGCGGCTTTGTGTCGCGCGCTGGCGGGCGACTTAGGCCTTCTTCTCGGTCTTCTTGGGCAGGAGCACGGCCTGGATGTTTGGCAGTACACCTCCCTGGGCGATGGTGACACCGGACAGGAGCTTGTTCAGCTCCTCGTCATTCCTGATGGCCAGCTGAAGGTGACGGGGAATGATCCTGGTCTTCTTGTTGTCACGGGCCGCGTTACCGGCCAACTCGAGAACCTCGGCGGCGAGATACTCCATGACGGCGGCCAGGTAGACCGGAGCTCCGGCACCCACTCGCTCGGCGTAGTTGCCCTTGCGGAGCAGACGGTGGATCCTGCCGACCGGGAACTGAAGACCGGCCCTGGACGAGCGGGACTTTGCCTTTCCCTTCACTTTACCGCCTTTGCCTCGTCCTGACATGTTGCGCTGTACTCGGTTGCGGGGATACAGATAGAAGCCGTGGCCTGAAATTCGGGGTTACCTCGAATTTGGGCGTCGCGCGAGCGCGGCCAATCGCGTTCGAGCTGCCACCCTATTGGTCGCGCTCGCGCGACGCCAGATATCCAGCTTAGAGCCTTTTTTAGAATTTTGGCCTATACTCCCGGTACAAACCAGCGACTCAGGATGCCACCGAAAGCGAGCGGAAAAGCCGTCAAGAAGGCCGGCAAGGCCCAGAAGAACATCACCAAGGGCGATAAGAAGAAGAAGCGCAGGAGGAAGGAGAGTTATGCCATCTACATCTACAAGGTGCTGAAACAGGTCCACCCCGACACCGGCGTCTCCAGCAAGGCCATGTCCATCATGAACAGCTTCGTGAACGACATATTCGAGCGCATAGCCGCCGAAGCTTCCCGCCTGGCCCACTACAACAAGCGGTCGACCATCACGTCGCGGGAGATCCAGACCGCCGTCAGGCTCCTGTTGCCCGGCGAGTTGGCCAAGCACGCCGTGAGCGAGGGTACCAAGGCCGTGACCAAGTACACCAGCTCCAAGTAAGCCGGCCGGCAGGCCAGCGCCGCAACGAGCGAGCCCGCTCCGCACAAACGGCCTTTCTAAAGGCCACCAATAACTCTTTCGTTTTCGCTTATTTTACCGCTTATAGTTGTAAAACCGATGTAAAAATGGTTGTTACAAGTCGCTCTCGACTATATTTTCTATCGAAAATACCCAATTTATGACTTTGTGCTTGTCATAAATATTTTATTCCAGGAATTTTACAATTCCTTTTTTCTTTTTAAACATAGTCCGATTTCACTGTAAAATTGTATAATTATCTGTTTGTTTATTTATTTATTTATTTTAAACAAACATTGAGTTTACAATATAAAAAAAAAAAAAAAAAAAAAAATACGTCAATTGCAATTCGATCGAAAACCATAGTTTCTGTCATGTTTTATACACATGACTTCTAATATTAACCAAGAACCGTTGAACTCTGATTAAACATAACTTGTAATTTTCGCTTATTTTACCGCTTTTATTGTGTAAACATTGGAATTCTGTTATTATGTTGGCTAAAACAAACAACTCTCGACTTGTTTTATATTGAAATTACCTATTTAAGTTATGTTTAAATACAATCTTTAAACAAACATTAAATTTACAAATACGGTAATCGCCCAATTGATCTGATCGTTCGTTATTCATAGTATTCGTAATGTTTTATACACTTCAATATAAGAGCCGAAAGTTACTCTTGAAAATTTATATTTTATCGAAATACCACTAGTTGTAAGTACAGGTCGATTTAGATTACAACAAGATACACGTTAAATACAGTTTTTTAGTTTTAAAACGGTATTTAAACAGGTGAAATCGTGTGATAAAGTCATCTAGTGTACAGTGCGCATGTGCGTGGAGATAGAATATATAGAGTGAACTGTTAACACACGCTTATATAGGTAGGAGGTGGCTTGACTTGATTGGTCGGTCACTATTCGACCAATCAGAGTGTACGTATCCGTTAACATTGATAATTCTCCCGGTTTCTAGTTAATACGGTGAAATAGAGTTGTCAACGACGGTTTACTTACAATTGTCGATACCTGGACAGGTTGTAAATTTGAAAATAATAAGGAATAACGTAGAAAATACATATAAAACAGACAGGTGAGTGGATATACTGCAGATCCGAGTCCTGTAGCTGTAGCGCCAGAGAGTTGTCTGTTAACAAGTGTAAATCTGCTCGGTCTAGCGAACCTGATTGCGATTGCTTGATTCATACCACTGTAATGTGATCCAAGTCAGTGTATTTTAAGTTTAAAATGGGTATTTTCCAGTGTGTCCCCGCATTCTCTATTTTAATTTATATAAGTTAGATTACGTTTATTAGATTAAGTTTACGAGTTTATTAATTTCCGTACGAAAAAAAACACACAAATTAGTAATGAAACATGTTTAAAACAATATAGCCTACTATTCTGAATTTAACAAAATTTTCAGAATGGGTCAGATCACGCGATGCTTGCCCGCTGCGCAGCGCTTCGCGCTGCTTGCTCTTTTAGAAAAAAAATTTACTCGAGCTTGCAAACTCCAAGCCCAGATCAAGCGGCGCGCGTTTATCACTGATATTTAATCCACGTTTTTATCCGTTTACAACTAATTACGTTAAATTTAATTAGCGTGGATAACAGCAAATTTACATATTTACTTCGTTACAATCACCGAATATTCGCTGATTCTTCTATTTTTCAAATTT
This sequence comes from Homalodisca vitripennis, assembly GCF_021130785.1. Lineage (NCBI taxonomy): Eukaryota > Metazoa > Arthropoda > Insecta > Hemiptera > Cicadellidae > Homalodisca > Homalodisca vitripennis. Next base: position 11,965 of record NW_025777377.1, on the reverse strand, counting down.
ACTAAACGACCTTTAAAATTATTGAACTATACACGTATAAAGTATATTTATAACTGAATAAGTGATTTTTATTTGTTGCTTGCAAATCACTATGACTACAAACTAAATGTAAACTGTTAACATATTCCAGTGAATATCGCAATATGTGGGGTTGACAGTGCTTGTAATTAACAAAATTTATCTATCAAATTACTATTCTATGCGACATTTGGAATTTATATCACACTTTGAATATAAAATAATTATTGTAAACTGAATCATTGTTGTGTTCTGCTATAATATATAAACAATACTACACTGTTAAATGAACTGTTAACATAGTTCCAGTGAAAATCGCGAGCGGTCGGAGGTTGACAGAAGTTCGTAATACAGGAAAAGAATAGAAAATCAATCTGCTCTTTATAATAATACCGAAAGAACAATAGCAAACAGTTGTAATTTGTAAACACAGTGAATTCGCTGTAGTAAGTAGGATTAATATATAAATATAAATGATATTTGCAAATAAAATTGATGATAATGTAAACGATTACTGTAACAAAATAAAAGAAAAAGTTTAATAATAAATCAATGTACAAGTGATTGGTTTTCTAGCCACAGAAATATGCTGTAAAACGACTAAATTAGAGAGAAAAGGTTTAGATTTCGTGTTTAAAACTAATTTAAAATGACAAAGACGGTGAATTTAAGTTAAGATTGTATAATAGACAATAAAGAGAAGTGATATTTTATTTTATACGGTTAATTAGAGTGAAAACAACTAACTAAAGTGTACAGTAAAATGTGTTAATTATTAATATAAATAAATATATATATATTTTGAAGACCAGTAATTAGTTATAAATAGATATAAATTGACGCACACTGTTTAGTATTTGAATAAACTGTTATTATTCGATAACATCAATTGTCGCAAAAAGTGTTATATATTCGTGTACATTATTAAATTTTTATGTAATTTGTGATGGTAATAATGACAGTTTTACTATTAATTAGCATAGTAATTACTAGATACATGTCGGAAATATACGACAAGAGTGAGAAATAGGATTATTAAAGTCGTAAACTGTGAAAACGAGTGATATTGTGGTGGCCTTTAAAAAGGCCGTTTGTGGGAGCCGGGCGGCTTTGTGTCGCGCGCTGGCGGGCGACTTAGGCCTTCTTCTCGGTCTTCTTGGGCAGGAGCACGGCCTGGATGTTTGGCAGTACACCTCCCTGGGCGATGGTGACACCGGACAGGAGCTTGTTCAGCTCCTCGTCATTCCTGATGGCCAGCTGAAGGTGCGGGGAATGATCCTGGTCTTCTTGTTGTCACGGGCCGCGGTTACGGCCAACTCGAGACTCGGCGGCGAGATAACTCCTTGACGGCGGCCAGGTAGACCGGAGCTCCGGCACCACTTCGCGTCGGCGTAGTTGCCCTTGCGGAAGGCAGACGGTGGATTCATGCTCGACCCGGGAACTGAAGACCGGCCCTTGGAGAGCGGGGACTTTGCCTTCCCTTCACTTTAGCTTTGCCTCTGTCCTGACATGTTGCGCTCTGTACTCGGTTTTGCGGGGATACAGATAGAAGCCGTGGTCTCAAGTCCAAGTCTGTACGATTGTGGAAGGTGTCCTCCACGTTAGTAGGGCTTCTGCCGTTGTCTGGCTTTTACCCAAAGACTAATCGGTATAGCCTTAGCAGCTCTCGCTTGCCTGTCAGTGGTCTAGTAGTGTAGTGTTGGTAGTAGTCGTCAGTCGTCCGTAGGACGGACGAGTTGGGGGACTCATGGGGCACCGTAGTGTCCGTAGGTGTTCCCCGGCGAGGATTCTGCATCCTCTTCGAAGGTCGGCTGTCAAGCGGTCCACGAAGCACCATGATGGTCGGTATGTTGGCGGACTCTCTGATCACGGTGTTCCTCACGAACCAGGGAACCAGTTGCCTTCGGAGAACCACGCTTGGATCCGCGAGCAATTGTCCTCCTGGCGGTCTTGGAGGTGAGGTGGTTACCAGGCCAGGGGCCGCGTACGTGATCACTGGTCGCGTGAGGGCGTGTAGAGGAGGAATTTGTCCTGGTCGGTAGCTTCGAGGAGTCTTCGATGGGTGATGCTTGCAAAGGCCTTCTGCTAGGGCTGCAGGTTCTCGTGACGTGGGGTGTCCAGTGTCAGGTCGGAATGTCCAGGATTACCCAAGGTACTTGTCTTTCGTTCTTCCATTTGGAATGTTGTATCCGCCTAGAGTCAGATGTGTCTATCGGTTGCCTCGGTCTAGTACGGAGGTGAAGTTTATAGCTTCGCTCTTGTCCCGGTTGACTTTTTATCCTTTCCACTTGGTCAGCCAGGGCTCAGAGATCCAGTGTCGTTGGAGGGATATTCTGGCCATCTCAGGTTGGCAGAGGTGGCGTCGCACAGGCGTATCTGGTAGAGAGACAGCTGTGGCCTGAATTCGGGTTACCTCGAATTTGGGCGTCGCTCGGAGCGCTGGCCAATCTCGCGATCGAGCTGCCACCCTATTGGTCGCCGCTCGCGCCCCGCCGCCAGATATCCAGCTTAGAGCTTTTTTAGAATTTTTGGCTATACTCCCGGTACACCAGCGACTCAGGATGCACCGAAAGGAGCGGGAAAAAGCCGTCAAGAAGGCCGGCATAGGCCAGAAGAATTCACCAAGGCAGTGATCTCAAGACTGCAGAAGGCAGGAGAAGGAGAGTTATGCATCTACATCTACAAGGTGTGTGAAAAAGTCCACCGACACCGGCGTCTCCAGCAAGGCAGGGTCCATCATGAACAGCTTCTGTGAAACGACCATATTCGAGCGCATAGCCGCCGAAGCTTCCGATGGCCCACTACAACAAGGCGGTCGACCATCATCGTCGCGGGAGATCCAGACCGCCGTTCAGGCTCCTGTTGCCGGCGAGGTGGCAGCACGCTATGGGAGCGAGGGTACCAAGGCCGGACCAAGTATCACCAGCTCCAAGTAAGCGGCCAGCGCCGCGCAACGTGCGTGCCCGCTCCGCACAAACGGGCCTTTTCTAAAGGCCACCAATAAAATCTTCGTTTTCTGCTTATTTTTACGCTTATATTGTTAAGAAACGATGTAAAAATGGTTTAGTTTACGAGTCGCTCTCGACTATTTTTTCTAATATAAAATACCAATTTATGACTTTGTGTTGTCACTAAATATTTTATTCCAGGAATTTTTACAATTCCTATTTTTCTTTTTAACATAGTCCGATTTCACTGTTAAAATTGTATAATTATCTGTTGATTTATTTATTTTAAAACAAACATGAGTTTACCAATATATATATAAAAAAAAAAATAAAAAAAAAAAAAAAAAAAAAAAAAACTAGTCAATTGCAATTCCGATCGAAAACCATAGTTCTGTCATGTTTTAGACACATGACTTCTATATTAACCAAGAACCGTTGAATCTCTGATTAAAATAACTTGTATTTTCGCTTATTTTACCGCTTTGTTGTGTTGTAAACATTGGAATTCTGTTATAATGTTGGCTAAAAACAAAACAACTCTCGACTTGTGTTATTATTGAAATTTACCTATTTAAGTTATGTTTAAGATTACAATCTTTTTAAACAAACATTAAATTTACAAATACGGTAATCGCCCCATTGATAGTATTCGTGTAATGTTTTTATACAATCAATATAGAGCGAAAGTTTACATTTGAAAATATAATTATATTATCGAAATACCACTAGTTGTAAGTTTACAGGTCGATAAAGATTACACACAAAGGATACACGTTAAATACAGTTTTAACGTTTTAAAAAAACACATTTAATTAAAAAGGTGAAAATGTGTGCTAAAGTATTAGTGTACAGTGCGCTTGTGCGTGGAGATAGAATAGTATAGGAGTGAACGTTTAACACGCTTATATAGGTAGGAGGTGCTTGACTGGGATGGGCGGTCACTATTCGCGACCAATCAGAGAGTGTACGTAATCCGTTTAACATTGATAATTCTCCGGTTTCTAGTTAATACGGTGAAATAGAGTTGTCAAAACGACGGTTAACTTACCAATTGTCGATAATGGACAGGTTTAAATTTGGAAAATAATGAAGGAATAACGTAGGGAAAATACATATAAAAACAGAAAGGTGAGAGGATATACTGCAGATCCGAGTCCTGGTAGCTGTTAGCGCCAGAGAGGTGTCTGGTAACAAGTGTAAATCTGCTCCGTTCTAGCGAACCTGATTGCGATTGCTTGATTCATACCACGTGTTAATGTGATCCAAGTCAGTGTTTTTTTAAGTTTTAAAAAATGGGGTATTTTCAGTGTGTCCGCATTCCTCTATTTTAATTTGTACAAGTTTGCTTACGTTTATTAGATCAGTTTACGAGTTTATTAAATTTCGTACGAAAAAAAAAAGTAAATAGTAATGAAACATGTTTAAAACAAGATAGCCTACTTTATTCTGAATTTAACAAAATTTGTCAGGAATGGGTCAGATCACGCGATGCTTGCCCGACTGCGCAGCGCTTCGCGCTGCTTGCTCTTTTAGAAAAAAAATTTACTCGAGCTTGCAAACTCCAAGCCCAGATCAAGCGGCGCGCGTTTATCACTGATATTTAATCCACGTTTTTATCCGTTTACAACTAATTACGTTAAATTTAATTAGCGTGGATAACAGCAAATTTACATATTTACTTCGTTACAATCACCGAATATTCGCTGATTCTTCTATTTTTCAAATTTACTAAACGACCTTTAAAATTATTGAACTATACACGTATAAAGTATATTTATAACTGAATAAGTGATTTTTATTTGTTGCAATTGCAAATCACTATGACTACAAACTAAATGTAAACTGTTAACATATTCCAGTGAATATCGCAATATGTGGGGTTGACAGTGCTTGTAATTAACAAAATTTATCTATCAAATTACTATTCTATGCGACATTTGGAATTTATATCACACTTTGAATATAAAATAATAATTATTGTAAACTGAATCATTGTTGTGTTCTGCTATAATATATAAACAATACTACACTGTTAAATGAACTGTTAACATAGTTCCAGTGAAAATCGCGAGCGGTCGGAGGTTGACAGAAGTTCGTAATACAGGAAAAGAATAGAAAATCAATCTGCTCTTTATAATAATACCGAAAGAACAATAGCAAACAGTTGTAATTTGTAAACACAGTGAATTCGCTGTAGTAAGTAGGATTAATATATAAATATAAATGATATTTGCAAATAAAATTGATGATAATGTAAACGATTACTGTAACAAAATAAAAGAAAAAGTTTAATAATAAATCAATGTACAAGTGATTGGTTTTCTAGCCACAGAAATATGCTGTAAAACGACTAAATTAGAGAGAAAAGGTTTAGATTTCGTGTTTAAAACTAATTTAAAATGACAAAGACGGTGAATTTAAGTTAAGATTGTATAATAGACAATAAAGAGAAGTGATATTTTATTTTATACGGTTAATTAGAGTGAAAACAACTAACTAAAGTGTACAGTAAAATGTGTTAATTATTAATATAAATAAATATATATATATTTTGAAGACCAGTAATTAGTTATAAATAGATATAAATTGACGCACACTGTTTAGTATTTGAATAAACTGTTATTATTCGATAACATCAATTGTCGCAAAAAGTGTTATATATTCGTGTACATTATTAAATTTTTATGTAATTTGTGATGGTAATAATGACAGTTTTACTATTAATTAGCATAGTAATTACTAGATACATGTCGGAAATATACGACAAGAGTGAGAAATAGGATTATTAAAGTCGTAAAACGTGAAAACGAGTGATATTGTGGTGGCCTTTAAAAAGGCCGTTTGTGGGAGCCGGGCGGGCGGCTTTGTGTCGCGCGCTGGCGGGCGACTTAGGCCTTCTTCTCGGTCTTCTTGGGCAGGAGCACGGCCTGGATGTTTGGGCAGTACACCTCCCTGGGCGATGGTGACACCGGACAGGAGCTTGTTCAGCTCCTCGTCATTCCTGATGGCCAGCTGAAGGTGACGGGGAATGATCCATGATCCTGGTCTTCTTGTTGTCACGGGCCGCGTTACCGGCCAACTCGAGAACCTCGGCGGCGAGATACTCCATGACGGCGGGGCCAGGTAGACCGGAGCTCCGGCACCACTCGCTCGGCCCTAGGTTGCCCTTGCGGAGCAGACGGTGGATCCTGCCGACGGGAACTGAAGACCGGCCTGGACCGGCGGCGTGGACTTTGGCCTTTCCCTTCACTTTTACCGCCTTTGCCTCGTCCTGACATGTTGCGCTGTACTCGGTTGCGGGGATACAGATAGAAGCCGTGGCCTGAAAATTCGGGGTTAACCATCGGGAATTTGGGCGTCGCGCGAAGCGCGGCCAATCGCGTTCGAGCTGCCACCCTATTGGTCGCGCTCGCGCGACGCCAGATATCCAGCTTAGAGCCTTTTTTAGAAATTTTTGGCCTATAACTCCCGGTACACCAGCGACTCAGGATGCCACCGAAAGCGAGCGGAAAAAAGCCGTCAAGAAGGCCGGCAAGGCCCAGGGAAAGAACATCACCAAGGGCGATAAGAAGAAGAAGCGCCAGGAGGAAGGAGAGTTATGCCATTACATCTACAAGGTACTGAAACAGGTCCACCCCGACACCGGGCGTCTCCAGCAAGGCCATGTCCATCATGAACAGCTTCGTTTTGAACGACATATTCGAGCGCATAGCCGCCGAAGCTTCCCGCCTGGCCCACTACAACAAGCGGTTCGACCATCACGTCGCGGGAGATCCAGACCGCCGTCAGGCTCCTGTTGCCCGGCGAGTTGGCCAAGCACGCCGTGAGCGAGGGTACCAAGGCCGTGACCAAGTACACCAGCTCCAAGTAAGCCGGCCAGCGCCGCAACGAGCGAGCCCGCTCCGCACAAACGGCCTTTCTAAAGGCCACCAATAAAACTCTTTCGTTTTTTCGCTTATTTTACCGCTTATAGTTGTAAAACCGATGTAAAAAATGGTTGTTACAAGTCGCTCTCGACTATATTTTCTATATAAAATACCCAATTTATGACTTTGTGCTTGTCATAAATATTTTATTCCAGGAATTTTACAATTCCTTTTTTTTCTTTTTAAAACATAGTCCGATTTCACTGTAAAATTGTATAATTATCTGTTTGTTTATTTATTTATTTTAAACAAACATTGAGTTTACAATATAAAAAAAAAAAAAAAAAAAAAAAAAAAAAATACGTCAATTGCAATTCGATCGAAAAACCATAGTTTCTGTCATGTTTTATACACATGACTTCTAATATTAACCAAAGAACCGCGTTGAACTCTGATTAAACATAACTTGTAATTTTCGCTTAATTTTACCGCTTTTTCTTGTGTAAACAATTGGAATTCTGTTATTATGTTGGGGCTAAAACAAACAACTCTCGACTTGTTTTATATTGAAATTACCTATTTAAGTTATGTTTAAATACAATCTTTAAACAAACATTAAATTTACAAATACGGTAATCGCCCAATTGATCTGATCGTTCGTTATTCATAGTATTCGTAATGTTTTATATACACTTCAATATAAGAGCCGAAAGTTACACTTGAAAATTTATATTTTATCGAAATACCACTAGTTGTAAGTACAGGTCGATTTAGATTACAACAAGATACACGTTAAATACAGTTTTTTAGTTTTAAAAACACATTAAAACAGGTGAAATCGTGTGATAAAGTCATCTAGTGTACAGTGCGCATGTGCGTGGAGATAGAATATATAGAGTGAACTGTTAACACACGCTTATATAGGTAGGAGGTGGCTTGACTTGATTGGTCGGTCACTATTCGACCAATCAGAGTGTACGTATCCGTTAACATTGATAATTCTCCCGGTTTCTAGTTAATACGGTGAAATAGAGTTGTCAACGACGGTTTACTTACAATTGTCGATACCTAGACATGTTGTAAATTTGATAATAAAAAGGAATAACGTAGAAAATACATATAAAACAGACATTTATGTGAGGTTAGTGGATATACTGCAGATCCGAGTCCTGTAGCTGTAGCGCCAGAGAGGTTGTCTGTTAACAAGTGTAAATCTGCTCGGTCTAGCGAACCTGATTGCGATTGCTTGATTCATACCACTGTAATGTGATCCAAGTCAGTGTATTTTAAGTTTAAAATGGGTATTTTCCAGTGTGTCCCCGCATTCTCTATTTTAATTTATACAAGTTGGATTACGTTTATTAGATCAAGTTTACGAGTTTATTAATTTCCGTACGAAAAAAAACACAAAATTAGTAATGAAACATGTTTAAAACAATATAGCCTACTTTATTCTGAATTTAACAAAATTTTCAGAATGGGTCAGATCACGCGATGCTTGCCCGCTGCGCAGCGCTTCGCGCTGCTTGCTCTTTTAGAAAAAAAATTTACTCGAGCTTGCAAACTCCAAGCCCAGATCAAGCGGCGCGCGTTTATCACTGATATTTAATCCACGTTTTTATCCGTTTACAACTAATTACGTTAAATTTAATTAGCGTGGATAACAGCAAATTTACATATTTACTTCGTTACAATCACCGAATATTCGCTGATTCTTCTATTTTTCAAATTTACTAAACGACCTTTAAAATTATTGAACTATACACGTATAAAGTATATTTATAACTGAATAAGTGATTTTTATTTGTTGCAATTGCAAATCACTATGACTACAAACTAAATGTAAACTGTTAACATATTCCAGTGAATATCGCAATATGTGGGGTTGACAGTGCTTGTAATTAACAAAATTTATCTATCAAATTACTATTCTATGCGACATTTGGAATTTATATCACACTTTGAATATAAAATAATAATTATTGTAAACTGAATCATTGTTGTGTTCTGCTATAATATATAAACAATACTACACTGTTAAATGAACTGTTAACATAGTTCCAGTGAAAATCGCGAGCGGTCGGAGGTTGACAGAAGTTCGTAATACAGGAAAAGAATAGAAAATCAATCTGCTCTTTATAATAATACCGAAAGAACAATAGCAAACAGTTGTAATTTGTAAACACAGTGAATTCGCTGTAGTAAGTAGGATTAATATATAAATATAAATGATATTTGCAAATAAAATTGATGATAATGTAAACGATTACTGTAACAAAATAAAAGAAAAAGTTTAATAATAAATCAATGTACAAGTGATTGGTTTTCTAGCCACAGAAATATGCTGTAAAACGACTAAATTAGAGAGAAAAGGTTTAGATTTCGTGTTTAAAACTAATTTAAAATGACAAAGACGGTGAATTTAAGTTAAGATTGTATAATAGACAATAAAGAGAAGTGATATTTTATTTTATACGGTTAATTAGAGTGAAAACAACTAACTAAAGTGTACAGTAAAATGTGTTAATTATTAATATAAATAAATAAATATATATATATATATTTTGAAGACCAGTAATTAGTTATAAATAGATATAAATTGACGCACACTGTTTAGTATTTGAATAAACTGTTATTATTCGATAACATCAATTGGCAAAAAGTGTTATATATTCGTGTACATTATTAAATTTTTATGTAATTTGTGATGGTAATAATGACAGTTTTACTATTAATTAGCATAGTAATTACTAGATACATGTCGGAAATATACGACAAGAGTGAGAAATAGGATTATTAAAGTCGTAAAACGTGAAAACGAGTGATATTGTGGTGGCCTTTAAAAAGGCCGTTTGTGGGAGCCGGGCGGGCGGCTTTGTGTCGCGCGCTGGCGGGCGACTTAGGCCTTCTTCTCGGTCTTCTTGGGCAGGAGCACGGCCTGGATGTTTGGCAGTACACCTCCCTGGGCGATGGTGACACCGGACAGGAGCTTGTTCAGCTCCTCGTCATTCCTGATGGCCAGCTGAAGGTGACGGGGAATGATCCTGGTCTTCTTGTTGTCACGGGCCGCGTTACCGGCCAACTCGAGAACCTCGGCGGCGAGATACTCCATGACGGCGGCCAGGTAGACCGGAGCTCCGGCACCCACTCGCTCGGCGTAGTTGCCCTTGCGGAGCAGACGGTGGATCCTGCCGACCGGGAACTGAAGACCGGCCCTGGACGAGCGGGACTTTGCCTTTCCCTTCACTTTACCGCCTTTGCCTCGTCCTGACATGTTGCGCTGTACTCGGTTGCGGGGATACAGATAGAAGCCGTGGCCTGAAATTCGGGGTTACCTCGAATTTGGGCGTCGCGCGAGCGCGGCCAATCGCGTTCGAGCTGCCACCCTATTGGTCGCGCTCGCGCGACGCCAGATATCCAGCTTAGAGCCTTTTTTAGAATTTTGGCCTATACTCCCGGTACAAACCAGCGACTCAGGATGCCACCGAAAGCGAGCGGAAAAGCCGTCAAGAAGGCCGGCAAGGCCCAGAAGAACATCACCAAGGGCGATAAGAAGAAGAAGCGCAGGAGGAAGGAGAGTTATGCCATCTACATCTACAAGGTGCTGAAACAGGTCCACCCCGACACCGGCGTCTCCAGCAAGGCCATGTCCATCATGAACAGCTTCGTGAACGACATATTCGAGCGCATAGCCGCCGAAGCTTCCCGCCTGGCCCACTACAACAAGCGGTCGACCATCACGTCGCGGGAGATCCAGACCGCCGTCAGGCTCCTGTTGCCCGGCGAGTTGGCCAAGCACGCCGTGAGCGAGGGTACCAAGGCCGTGACCAAGTACACCAGCTCCAAGTAAGCCGGCCAGGCCAGCGCCGCAACGAGCGAGCCCGCTCCGCACAAACGGCCTTTCTAAAGGCCACCAATAACTCTTTCGTTTTCGCTTATTTTACCGCTTATAGTTGTAAAACCGATGTAAACCTGGTTGTTTCAAGTCGCTCTCGACTATATTTTCTATCGAAAATACCCAATTTATGACTTTGTGCTTGTCAAAAAAAAAAAAAAATTTTTTTTTTTTTATTCCAGGAATTTTACAATTCCTTTTTTCTTTTTAAACATAGTCCGATTTCACTGTAAAATTGTATAATTATCTGTTTGTTTATTTATTTATTTATTTTAAACAAACATTGAGTTTACAATATAAAAAAAAAAAAAAAAAAAAAAAAAAAATACGTCAATTGCAATTCGATCGAAAACCATAGTTTCTGTCATGTTTTATACACATGACTTCTAATATTAACCAAGAACCGTTGAACTCTGATTAAACATAACTTGTAATTTTCGCTTATTTTACCGCTTTTAGTTGTGTAAACATTGGAATTCTGTTATTATGTTGGCTAAAACAAGCAACTCTCGACTTGTTTTATATTGAAATTACCTATTTAAGTTATGTTTAAATACAATCTTTAAACAAACATTAAATTTACAAATACGGTAATCGCCCAATTGATCTGATCGTTCGTTATTCATAGTATTCGTAATGTTTTATATACACTTCAATATAAGAGCCGAAAGTTACACTTGAAAATTTATATTTTATCGAAATACCACTAGTTGTAAGTACAGGTCGATTTAGATTACAACAAGATACACGTTAAATACAGTTTTTTAGTTTTAAAACACATTAAAACAGGTGAAATCGTGTGATAAAGTCATCTAGTGTACAGTGCGCATGTGCGTGGAGATAGAATATATAGAGTGAACTGTTAACACACGCTTATATAGGTAGGAGGTGGCTTGACTTGATTGGTCGGTCACTATTCGACCAATCAGAGTGTACGTATCCGTTAACATTGATAATTCTCCCGGTTTCTAGTTAATACGGTGAAATAGAGTTGTCAACGACGGTTTACTTACAATTGTCGATACCTGGACAGGTTGTAAATTTGAAAATAAAAAGGAATAACGTAGAAAATACATATAAAACAGACAGTGAGGTGAGTGGATATACTGCAGATCCGAGTCCTGTAGCTGTAGCGCCAGAGAGTTGTCTGTTAACAAGTGTAAATCTGCTCGGTCTAGCGAACCTGATTGCGATTGCTTGATTCATACCACTGTAATGTGATCCAAGTCAGTGTATTT
>NW_025777376.1:0-34715 GCF_021130785.1 Homalodisca vitripennis | reverse complement strand
AAAAGATCTGCATCAGTCAGCCTCTTATAAACTGGTATCAAGTACTTCAATACCGCATTATTAATGGGAGTCTTTATATGTTCATTATGTTTTCCTGGCGTTTCACTGTTGGCTAGAGCCCTATTATGAAAACACCAACTGTGTTCCCCCTGGGGACATTTGAAATGCTTTGGGAATGTATCTGTAGAAATATGTGAGGCGGAAAGCAAAAAGGGACCTCTTGTCTCAAATTTTTTATTTTGAGTGTTTTATATTTTTATTATAAGCAATTAATTTCTAACAATTCGGTGCAAAAATCATATTGATACGAGTTTATTTGACCGAGTTATCATGGTTTGAATTTTAAAAAATAAAATAAGGATTTTTGAGAAAAAACACATTTAAACAATTCAAAGAGGTATAAAATATTTATTTATCATATTTAAGAAATAAATTTTATATAAAATTAAAGCTTATACTATTGTCTTTTGATTGGTATATTTTGTATTTTTCAAATGTCTCCAAATTTTGTTTATTGTAGTGGTTAGACTGAACGCTTGCGGCGCTTCTTTGAAGGTCCTAGGACTGCAGCAGGATTGTCAGGCTCAGGATCTGCTGCTGCAAACCAAGAACCAAGATCTTAATAGACCATAAAACTACATATATATTGCATATAATATATTATATACATATGTAATATATTTTATATAATCTTTAATATTTTTTAAATTCACTTGCATAATGGGGTAACCCCCCCCCCAACCAGTCATGATGAACAAAACATTTTTCAAGATACTGGTTTTATCTAATTATTTTAAACATAGATAATTATGTTATTGAAACAATAACAAGTTCCTCTGTAAACTTACTCTACAAACTAAACAGAAGAATTTGTCAATTAATACATTAGATGAAAACAATAAAAGTTTTACCTAAACAATCTATTGACGTTACAAATTTTAGATAATTACCTGCCATTGCTTCTGTAGCTTGCTCAGGTTCTACTGGAGGACATAACGTATCCTTGAACTCCTCTTTACAATACTGCCTGATGTTTTTATGTAAGTATTCCCTGCGTTGCCGTGTCATTCCTTCTGGGATGATTTCATCTGGGAAGCCGTGTGGTCCATCTTGTAAAGCGAATATCTGATGCACAAACTCGTTCCCATCTAGCTCAGTTTTGCAGTGTACTTTTGCCTTTGTATTCAACACTAAACTCAAAATGGTTGTATTGCGTAATGTGAGCGATCTTTTTGGCACTATGGTTTTGAAAGAAACGTAACCAGTCATAGGTTTTTAGAGCTACTTCACCTTTTTCGTTTCCAACCATAACTGCTGAGTTTACACGTTTAGATGGTGTTGATTTTTCAATACAATCAAACTAAGTCGGACAGAGATGACACATTAGTTACTCTAAACTTCTTTTTCAATAGACCAAATGCCCAATCACATGCGAATTTGGTGTGACCTACTGGCATGAAAGACAACACAATTTTCTTATTTTTGTGTTCGTAAATCCTCCATGCTAAGTAACCCATCAAAATATTGTTTTTGTTTTGCCCTACACAATTATCAGCGTGGATATACATCACGTCTTCTCCAGAACTGTTGCTTTCCAAATAGTGGTCAAATAGGCTAACTATGAGATTAGAACCTTTCGTCGTACTGACACTTTCAGGAATGAGATAGTTTATCTGTTGATTTTTCGTTTCGCACATCACCCCAAAAATGCCTACTTTGAACGGCACTAAGAAGTATATGGGGCCAGGCTGCATTGGATTGCTTGGTATGTGCACTTGTTGTGCCATATCAAAGCTGTAGTGCACTGTAGATGTGTCACCATTTTCTAAATTCTCTCTAGTTTTTTTAATTGTGTCATTATAGTGCTTTCTTTCTTTAGCAACAGTTTCCAAGTGTAGTGTCATTTTTTTCCAAGGTTTGCATTTTGATCTCTTCAGAAACTGAAGCCATTTCTGCCCCAGATGTATAATGTTTTTGGCATATAGCACATAGATCAGACCTCGGCTTCATAACTACAATATCAGGACAAATATCTCTCCAAATGTTAGTAAAGATTTTTTGATGCACAGGCTTTTCTTGCATTTCATCAGTGAATGAAGCTCTATACTTGTCATAAATCTTAACTTTAGAATCACTTGAAGGAAGCAGTTTTAAGCTGGTGTTGTAAAACTGTCTTGCCTCTTCCGGGAAGAATAATGGCATGCTGTTCAGCATAGTTCTGCAGGAACTTTACCACAAACTCAGTGTCTTTAAATGATGTAACATTTTTTTTAACTTTCCCTGTGTTTCCGTGTGCTGTGGCAATCAATCCTGAAGTGTTGTACATCTTGGTTAGGCGTTTTAACCTTTTTATTTTAATATTATGAGCAAACATGTATGTGTTTTTGCAAACTGGCCTACCTTTGAGATAGAACGTTGTTCGAGAATTTTTTCTTTCAGTGTTTTTCCGGTGAGATCTTGAGGTTAGTGTTGTATCATTCGTTAGGCTACGAAGTTGGCCTAATATGACTTGGTCTAATTTATTTACATGGCCGTGGTAATGGTCTAGCTCAGCACATTCGTATCGCATTTCTACAAATTCTTCAGCAGAAAACATACCAGAACAATTTCCCTTACAACCACAACTAGTTCCTTTAAAATTCTGAACTATGTTGCGATCGTTCACCGCGTCAAAAGTGTCTACTAAATTGGCAGCAACATCCACCATTACAAGGTTATGGCCACCATCGTTTTCGTCTAGCACTTGTTGATTATTAGCCTCTATTTCAATGATAACATTTTCAATATTAATAACATCAACATTATTACCTGCATCTGCCACCAGCATATCTTGTATTTCATCAACTTTTGGAATATCATTGAGCAAAGAAATGTCAGCAATATTAACTGAAGTGTCTTGTTCGGGTAGGCCTATCGGTTCCTCTTCATCTTCACTACTTGATTCGTCACTGCTTAAAGGCCTTTCAGAGAAATAATCCGCGTAAACACTGTAGTCCTCATCACTAATATTTTGATTGTTACCAAAACTTAAACTATTTAAAACATTCAAAACTTTATCTTCATCCATTTCGCTGATAAATGTTTACGAACAACTAGCACAACAACAACAGGGAAGCTTTGATTTAGCTTATTATGACCACTTTGTTTGTCAGCTGTTAATGGCTGCCAACCGTATTGTAAGTAATTGTACTGAATGTAAAAACACGTATAGTTTACTAATAATACTAACTACTATAATTTATTAATTATAGTTATTATTTTAAAAGAAACACTAAACAAATCCTATTAACAGTTGCTTATAATACATCTAGAATATTCAACTAGCTGAGAAAGACTCCAACTTGATTAAATCACAAACGCAACAGCTGGCAGGTTTCTGTTGAAGGGCAATGTTTTCTAGGACCAGAAAACGTTCTACCTTTAGCTCCCGCTCGTCCTAGTTCCAACAAATGTCAACAGAATTCAGGAGAAGCCTCTCTTTGAAGCGCTTTACGTAAATCCAAGCATTTTAGAAAAGGGACCTGTTGTCGGCTCCATGTTATAACTCCATAACGACAAGAGGTCCCTTTTCTCAAGCACGACATATGTCTCATTTTCGTTGTTTTTCGAGTATTATCTGGTCGAATACTAACATACCATTCGATTTACATTGCAGAATGATAGTTAGAGAACAATAATCGACTAAAAACAGAAAATCGATGTATTTGACCCAAATCACTCATTTGGCCTGTACTGAAAATTTTACTCGCCCGACAAGAGGTCCCTTTTTGCTTTCCGCCTCACATATAATGATAGAGCGTGCCCAAAATAGAGTCATTGATGTTACATCTTTGTTTATATTTTCAGATATTGCATTATGGTAATACTAAACTTAGTTAATTTTGAGATTGTTCTGTCAGTCAGACTGCCAAAGGTCTTTCCCCCAAGTGTAACTTTATTGGCTTTTCTTGTATCTTTTACCAGGTTACGCAGTGCAGTACCAAGCCTTTTGGAAACGTGATTGATACACTCGTCTTTTTCAATTGATACCTCTTTACCATATACATCTAGTTGTTTCAAGTGACTAAATACTTTTGAGTTGCCATCACTTACGACAGTCGTGTATCGGAAATTGTATTCCATAAAATTTCTGCTGCAGTTACTTCCATGGCTGGAGAGGATCCGATGTAGTTTTTTCACAATCTGCAGCATGTCCTTGAAACCATATATCGAATTCAGGACTGTCCTCACCTAATTGTTGCTTAGTAAGTGCACAGTTGCGGAAAAACTTTGAAAGTACACAAAAATCGATTACTAATCCAGTGTCGATGCTTATAACACTACCTATTCCGTAGTTGGACGTAAATCCACGTTTATGCCAGCTGCCATCGTAACTGACTGCTAAATCTATCACACCAGTTTCAGTAACAGCCTAGTCTTGTTCCTTATAAAACTCTAACGCGTTTTCTGGCTTTGTCCAAATACTCATTGCTGGTCACTGTGGATAGCTTATGAAGTGCAGTGCAGTTCTTATGATAAAGGCCTTTTCTCGTACAATTCATATTAAAGATCAGTGAGAACTGCTCAACAGCAGAATAACCTTTACTCTGTTTAGAAAAGCCTTGGTTACTCCTATTTACATCAAATTCTGTATTGTCAGCAATTTTTTTGGAACTTGAGACACATACAATTTCTTTTTTACAAACTCCACACTCAAGAGATAAATAAGAATTAAAACCCACTTTATTCTTGGAAACTAACACAAGTTCAGATTGTGAACAGCCTGGACAAACACATTTTTCAACTAATGTTTTCAAAGAGTTCAAATCTACTAGCAAATATTCAGGTGCTGTTTCTTTGGTTAGGCCCACTTCCTGGTCGATTCTCATGCTTGAGTGATTTAATTCTGCTTTTCTAACGTTTGTATACTTGTCTACCTGTATTTTGGAGGATCTGGATTCATCTAATACAAAGTCCATAAGCTTAGCATCATTAGATGTAGAAACCATGGGCTCACCACTTAGCCCAGGAGTTTGTTCACATAGGCTTACTTTTGAGGTTTGCGATGCCCATCGTTTCTCACTAGCTAACTTAGCCTTTGATTTAGCTATAGTTTTTAATGATTTACTACTTATTCTTTTCACCTCTCTTTGCTTTACTGGACCCATAGTTCATAACCTAACTAGCTACAAACCAGTAAAAATTATGATAACATAACCTACGCTATGTTGTGTTGTGTTGAAGAGTCAAAGAAAACAATAACATAAATCTATGAACTGTTCACTATAAGTGTATAATTGATGATTTCATTTAGCATTTAGCACAAATAACAACAGCCACTGAACACAATGAATATAACTATGTGATGTAAACAAAGCACTTTCACTACAGTCACAACAAAGAACAAACTGCAGAGAAAATCAGTTTCTGTGATTAGTTTAGTTTGTAAACAGTCGTCTTGTCCCACTTATCCAAATACAAAGCCAATAACTATAATAAGCTGGCACAATGGTATATAGTACTAAATATAATTACAATTACAGTATAGTTTTGAAACAATAAAAACATAAATCGTAAAGAAATGCTGACAAAATATTGTCTACTGCTACTTTCACATATAAAACAGAAAACTCAATCCTAAACACTATGAACTTCAAATATATTATTTTCAAAGTTTAAAAAATCGTAGGACCTTATATTTTATATTTTTAATGTTCAGAACTGAATATAGAACCAAAATATAAAAAAAGCAAATTAAAAAAAAAATAATTTTTTACTGATTTGGCGTGAACTCCCCCCTTAAGGGGTGAGTAGAAAGAGACATCGAGGGGCTGCATCCTGTGAGATGTGTGTAGAGGGATAGACAGCATGGTAATGCCGTTTTGTCTGTACGACTCCAGGGATTCCAAAGTCACATGGCTTATCAAGTAGTAACAGAACTTTATGTTCTGCGCTTGCATTTGAGTGGTGAATGAAGTGTTTTAACCATTTGACAAACATTGTTTCGTTTGACCATCCATTATGTGTGCAATCATAAATTGCACATGGCGGACCATCTTTCTGAAGCTGTGGGGACATCCTTTTTCGAGGATAAATAAACATAGGAGGAATGAAATTCCCTGCAGCATTTATTGAACAAATTACCGTGATGTTTTTCCCCTTTCCCAGCTGGTAACCAATCCTACCCTTTTTTTTCCTTGCGTTGACACTACTTTACCTGGGTCTTGAACCGTAGTCACACCTGTTTCATTCATATTGTATATGTTATCAGAAGTATATTTCTCTTTGGTCATTACATCTTCAAGAATATTGAAAAATCTCATGGCATCTTCTCTATTCAGTCCTGTGATTCTATTAATACTCACAGCTTCTGGTTTGCGGACACGAAGAGGATTCCTTTTTATAAAGCCCTCAAACCAGTCTCTTCCAGCAAGTTTAGTACTTTTTGAAAAGTTTATGGGGTAGATTCTTGGATTCAGCGTATTCGTAAGCCTCAATGTTTCAAATGGGATGTTAAACTGTTTACTGGCAGCTCTTACCGAGTTCTCTGCTTTGACAAAATCGAGAGCTTGTTTTAGATGATCCTCAGACCAGCTCCCTCTAGTGGTTTTCCGTACATATGTTCTAGGCATATCTACCTGAAACAATAGAATAACCAATAGTGTCTTGTCATTTTGTAAATGTAATACTTAACGTTTAAAACAATGTGGAGTAATGAGGGTAAGGTGGCCCCCATTCCCCCACGAGATTGACCACCATTACCCGCATTGTAAACAAATAATTTTCGACACATTTAGAAAAACCTACTTGCCCTAATTAACATTAAAACCCGCGCAAATGTTTAGAATAACATTATCTACGTACCAGAATATGTAATCTAAGGAAACATAATGGTGTTATGGTACTTACAGGCTACTAAAGTTCATTCAAAATAATAAGAAAAGTGGCACAAACATTCACAAAGGCCTCACTCGGCTAATGATGGCAACTGAACTGCCGGCTCTCGTAGGTTAGTTCCCGAAGCTGATGACCAGAGCGCAGCACCATACACACCTCTGCACGGCTGTTGCTTTTTCTAATACTGATGTGACCCCCATTACCCACTAACCTCCATTACCCCACTAAAAATTAGTTATCCCCTAGTTAAAATAATATAACAAAATAGAACTATTATAGTCAAGTAGAATTTGATTGTGGCCATAATGGTGTTTGAAACAGTTTTTGTATACATCATTCAACAATGTACGGACAAAAGGGGTTTTGCTGCAGTGTTCTTTAAATAAATATAACGCACTCTGCTGCAGTTTTTTGTTGACAAAGTAGTGGACAAAATGCATTTTGCTGCATTACCTTCTTTTCAAATATTTATTTAACACGGAAAAAACATGTTTTATTGCAGGATATTCGTATTATTTCATACAGTCTATAGCCAAACATAGCATGGCGGTCCTAACTAAATATCAAAAAAGCGTGGATATAATGCGTTTTGAAACTGGACGACTCAAATATTGACATCACTTATTGTTTAGATGTCATGTGAGATTATACACTGGTTAACCCTTTCAATCCCAGACATTAAAAACAAATGAATGGGAAATTTCAAGAATCAAGAATCAAGAACTTTATTTTCCATTAAGTAAACAAGTCACAATAGGCATCGTCAAGAAGTTATAAACAAAATTAAGGTGTCAAGTCCAACATATCACAGTTCATATACTCTTTTGCAGTATAAAATGCTTTCTTCTTAAGCCACTTAGCAATAGTGCAACTAAATTTATTACAAGGAAGTGACCTGATGGACATCGGCAGTTTATTGTATAACAAGATTTGTTGAAACTTAAAACTATCTAAACACTTATTAAGCCTAACATTAGGTTTAACAAGATCTTTCTTTTGTCTAGTATTGTAATCATGTATTGAATTTGCTTGATTAAAATTACTAATGTTTTTCTTAACATAAATCAGGTTACAGCTAATGTAGATACATGCAAGAGTCATAATATTAAGTTGTTGATAAGTGTTTCTACATGAAGCCGACATGGCTAGTCCGTTTATTATTCTAAGAGCCTTCTTCTGCCAAATAAAGGCTCTTTTTGCTGAACTAGAACCACCCCAAAGACGTATACCATAGCTCAGATGTGCATGAAAAAGGCCAAAGTATATCATGACAAGAACATCCAGATTCACGCAATCCTTCAACTTTCTTAAAAGAAGTAACTCTGGACAGTTTTTTACAGAGATGATTAACATGTTCGTCCCAACAGAGTTTGCTGTCTAAATGAATACCAAGCAATTTTACAGGTTTGAACAAGTCATAGTCTACATCCGATAAATGGTTCTTTAAAGTAAATATTATTTGTTCAGTCTTAGTATCATTTATTAACAGATCATTAGCAAGAAAACCATTGTTTTGCTTGTTTTAATGAATGTTTAAGTTGAATTTTCACATCTAAAATATCCAAACCAGAGTTAGTAATGGTTGTATCATCTGCATATAGAACAGAAAAAGATGAAACATTATAACTAAAATCATTAACAAAAATTAAAAAAAGAAAGGGTCCCAGTACTGAACCTTGTGGTACCCCTGCTGAAACATTTAAAAATTGAGAATCTTTGTCTTGTATACAAACTATTTGTTTTCTATTTGTAAGGTAACTACTCAACAATTGCAGCTCTTTGTCCAAAATTCCATAATATTTTAGCTTTTTTGACAATAAGCCATGTGAAACCGTATCAAACGCCTTACTTAAATCAATCATACTTGCTCCTACTACCAGTTTATTTTCAAAACCATTGAGAACAAAGTTTACTATTGCTTCTACTGCATCACTAGTTGAATGGTTAGGTCTAAACCCAAATTGATAGGTGTATAGCAAATTATTATTTACAAAATATTCATAGAGTTGAGCTACAAGACATGACTCAATAATTTTACTTATAATGGGTACAATTGTAATGGGACGATAATTGTCTGGATTTTTTACATCTCCTTTCTTATGAATAGGTGTAATTTTAGATACTTTAAGACAATTTGGGTAAACTCCTTGAGATAAAATTAAATTAATTACATAGGTAAGTGGTACTACAATTACATCAATAATATTTTTTAAAACATAATTTGAAAGGCCATACACATCCTCACAACGGGAATTACTCATTTTATTTACAACAGATTTAACAAAAGTTTCATCAATCAGTTTCCATTGAAAACTGCTAGTTGGTTGTGGCTGAGGGGAGTTTGCTAAAAAATCAGAGCAGAGGTTATTATTTGTATTTACTGCCACATTCACAAAAAAATCATTTAAAATATCAGGGCTAATAGGTATTGGTGGCTGTGACATCGGATTCAGATTACATTCAGTTTTTGCAACTTTCCATGCAGCTTTACAACGATTTTCTGAGTTTGAAATCATCTTGCTATTGGCTGCAATTTTGGCCTTTGTAATATCTTGTCTGTAATTTTTTTGAAAATTCTTAAAACGTGCCTTATCTACTAAACTTGAAGTATCCTTCCATTTGTCATACAAAGTTAAAAGTTGATTTCTCATCATATTTAATTCAGGAGTAAACCAGTTCCCCTTGTTAATTCTCTTAGGTTTACATTTTACAGATATTTTTGGACAATACATATTAAAATAAACACTTAAAATATTTACAAATGACTTAACAATAACATTTACATTACAATTATTACACACACTGCCCCAGTCAAGATTACTTAGACATTCTTTTAGATTATGTAGTTTTTCAGGGGATATTAATCGTTTGGTACAATTTTCCGTTGTTTTCTTAAAACATTGACTATTTTTTAATGTTTTCTGGCAAAATGAAAAATTTTACCCATAAGCCAGCATGGTCTGATATTAGGTCTTGTTCAAGTAAGGAGGAGTCAAAACTACTACCATCCAAATTTGTGAATACATTGTCCAAACAGGCCAAATCTCTAGTTGCTTTAAAATTAGTTGGAAATAAATTAAAGGATCTAAAAACATCTAAAAAAACATTGAACATCTAACCTATGAGTTTCTAAAAATATTTACATTAAAATCACCTGTTATAGCAAAATATTTGCAAGATTTAGATACTATATATGACATTAAAACATCTAACTTATTTAAAAAAACCCTAAAATCTGAATTTGGAGTTCTATAAACTGACACAATGATAAGATCATAGTGTACCAGTTTAATTGCTGAGACTTCACATATAAAATCAATGCAATACTGGGATAAATCTATTATATCATACTTCAAGTCATTTTCAACATAAATTGATGACCCACCATGAGTAAGAGGTGGTGATCTACAGTAACTGGTTGCATATACAAAGTTTTCTAGGACATACAGAGAAATTTCTTGTTTTGTCAGCCAATGCTCATTCAAACAAAGCACATCAGAAGGCTTATTCCTTAAGATAATATCTAACAAACCAAGTTTTTTGCGCAAAGATCTAATATTTAGTGTAGACACACAGATATTAGAACGTGTTGATGCCTGACTGCTTAGAGTTGAACAATGATTAACATAATTTAAACTTTGGCTAAAAAACTATTATTACTATTTACAATATCTACAATATCTACATTACTGGCTTCATTAAAAGTTAAGTTATTTACAGAACTAGGTGAGGTGGATGGTAGTGGGGGAAATTCATCCATCGAAAGCTGGGAAGGAAGGCACTGATGGATCAATATGTCAGCTCGTGGGTCTGTACCGGATGCCAATAAAATCTGACGCTCACAATCCTGGAGAGAGTTTTCCAACAGCATTTGGGTGCTGCCTCCATTCTCGCTCCTCAGTAATGTAGGCCTACCTTCTGGGGCTGGTGAGCTGACCGGGGCTGGTGAACTGACCGGGGCTGGCACAATATCATCAGGCGATTCACACAAACAAGGTGATCTGCTTGAGCTCCATTTACTCACCTCTCTGCATATCTTCTCAGCAAGCCATCTCTTACCCCGTTGATTAAGGTGCATGCCATGGCGGGTATGTAGGTGTCTTTCAGCCTGACTTGCTTCAATCAGTGACACATTTGAGTATTCCTTACTCAGGTCTGCTAGCGCCACATTTGTACTTTGAACCTCTTTATTAACACATGACCAGCTAGCAAGGTCGTATCTATTAGGTAAATTAACAAGCAGAACTTTGTTATTGCGTAAATAACTAAGAGTCTCTTTGATACCATGTAACACGTTTTGGGCTTCATTTGCAGCCACATCATTTGAACCACAC
This sequence comes from Homalodisca vitripennis, assembly GCF_021130785.1. NCBI lineage: Eukaryota > Metazoa > Arthropoda > Insecta > Hemiptera > Cicadellidae > Homalodisca > Homalodisca vitripennis. The sequence goes on along the minus strand of NW_025777376.1, from coordinate 23,505 downwards.
AGCACAACTAGAATGTCTTCTCTACTCTTAAGTTCACTCGTTATATTTTCTTTATTTACTATCTGTTTAGTTTTACCTCCAGGCCTAACAAAACCTACACTTTCATATTCCTGTTGACATTTATTAATATGCCACACTAGATTTTTTCCATGGCTATCAGAACATAACAATATTTTTTTCTTCTGATTTTTATAACAAGGGTTCAAAGTTGTTTGTTTAGTCTGATTGCTCTTTTTTTATCTTCTTATTTATATAAGTGTCTGCCTGTACTTTCATTTGTACATTATTTCCTTGTATTTCTAAATCAGTTTCATTGTCCTGGAGGAGTTGAAAGAAATTACTTGTTTGAAGTTTAAACTGACAAGGCAAAACTTCTTCTTGATTTTGTACTTCCACATGATACCGTATTATTATTATTATATTTTAATTTAATTATTTCTTCCTCCCTGTCAAGTACTAGTTTTTCTAAATTATTAATTTGTTTTCGAGCTTTTACTAAATCTTCGTTGAGAATTTTTATTATTGATTTTTGATTTTCTATTTCTTCAGTCAACAATGTATTGATTTCATTATTTAAAACTGTTTCCTCATAATTTCCTTCATTGATACAGCTAACTACACTCATAGTGTCTTGAAATACACCATTATCTCCTGTTACATCACATTTATTACAGTACCAGTTTTCTTTTGTATTATACAATGTATTAAACTGGGTAACAGTCAAATCTGTACACTTAAAGTGAAACCATTGTTGACATACTCCTTTACATAAAACAGCACGACTCACAGTGGAGTATTTGGCTCTGATTCGTGGCCAAAACTGTTTTGACGCTATTATTAATTTAGAAACGCTCCATTGTTATTTAAAACGTTATTTTTATACTAGTGTATGTATAGACTAAGGAAATTTCAATGAAAAACAATGAATTTTTAATTAAAATTAGAATTTATTTCTGAAGATGGTGGTTTAACTAAAATTACCAAAAAGACAAATTTTTATGGCACTTTTATAAATTTAACAATGACTTAAAACTTTTTTACAATTGTAGTATTTTGTATAAGAGCATCGTTTATGAGTTAATTTTGAAATATATATTACAAAATTATAAAATAAGTTAATTTTTTGTAAATTAATGGAATTTTACAATAGTTTTTAAAGTACATTCCGAGAATAAGTATTACAGAAAACAACTGTTCTTATATTTATTCTATAATATTATATTTATTTTATAACTCCTCACAGCTGTATTCCCCAGAACTGCTTCCTTCTCGCTCTTCACCAGTTTCCTCTTCTTCGCTGTTAACATCAAGAGAAGTTTGTTGTCTCCCTGGTACAAGAAGACTCAGTGTTTCGCTTGAAAATGGCTTGCTTTTCTTCCTTGCAATCTGGCTGGCGAGAACAGCTCAACAAGGGATCGCTACTTAAAGAGTAGTCTGTTGAGGACGTCTCTGTTACACATTTCGCGATTGAATTTTTCTGGCATATCGCATTCTGTACAACCTGAAATGTTTGTTTCGGGCTTCAGCTGCTTCCTCGGAAAGCTGACCAATTGGGAGGATAGCATTCTTTATGATAGTAGCTCCATGCATCAAAACTTTATGCATTGTTGGAGTCATCGGGTACCACCCATAAAGCTGTACATACAGCTCTGCTGTTTCACGAGTGTACCTTTGAAACTTGTCATCATCGATGGCGTGTCCGCTGGATATGGCTTTCTAAGATGACTTTAAGTTTTTTTATCAAATTTATGTCAATACCTGTGATACGAGAAGCTGTATCTGGATCTGAGAAAAAACGTTCTTGACGTGTTCCCATCGTTTGTGTTGCCGAATCCTTGTTTTGGAACATCGACAAGTAGTCCCATTTCTTCTTTGAAGGCTTGCTGAATCCTTTTTTTAGCTTCAAGTACTTTTTGTTTGGCATCTTTACTTCGTGCCTGCCAAGTCTTAAGACCAATCTTATAGCTTAAATGAAGAAGAGACTCAAAAAATCTAATTCTTGTGTGAAGGACTGACAAGGCCAAACTGTAATGCCTCTGTGTTTACATCATTTACCTTATTAGGATGTTGAAGTCTTTAGATGTTAGACCACATATGTAGCAACGCATGGTAGATGTTACTCCTGTAGCAGCATTGCAGACTTTACCATCAACCATAGTTAATAACATCTTATGACTTATTTTAGCCACTCCATGTTGTGTAGGAACTTCGGTGATGGTCAGATTTTCAGCTTGTTGTTCGATATACTTAATTTCTTCTGTAGTAATGTCAACTGTTTCGTGAACAAAATCGTATGCGTATAGGTCTACAGAATCTTGTAGAAGATGGGGTTGGGTTTTGCCAAACCACTTTTGGTGTTGAACCTGTATTAGAAACCAACTGTAAAGGGACTAGTGAACTCTGAAATATATTGGCATCACTTTCCATTTCACTATTGAATTTTTGTTTAAACTGTGACTGCTGGGGATCCATCACAACCCCATTTAGATATTAATTCCAATTTGAGTTGTTCACTTAAAGTTAATCTATTTATGACTTCTTCTAAATATTTACACAATCTTAAAATAGTATGATCTAGTAAAGCCTGTAACTTGACTTCTGCTAATGTCTCCGTAACACAAATTGATTCGTCTTTGGGATAGCATTCTTTTTTGGCTTCTTTAACTAAAGAGTAACATGGATAAACATTTTTATTGTACGATCTTATAGTTTCGTACTGACTTTTTGTAAGTTTCGGCATCTACTAACATAGACAGAGCTTGAGATGGTGAGTTTTTCAAGGCTTGGTTTTTATCTAAATATCTAAGGGATTTTTTAAATTTTGATGCTTTTGTAGGCGTTTCAGTAATCTTTTTTTATAAGATCAGCAGCATTTGTATTACCTGACGCTCTTTGGGTCATAGAAGCAGCATAGACCAGTTCTTCAGGAGTTGATTGGTGTCTAAGCTCTTCAGTTTTCCTACGCTTTGTCCTATCACTACATGAATTAAAATCCCTTTTCAGGTCTTCCAGAAGAACATGGAGAATAGTTTGGAACTTTTACTGTTCCCTTCAACCAGTCTTCATTTTTATGCAAAAATCTATCCTCTTTGTTATTACTTGAAGCCCACCTTTTTTTTAAATCGGACTTAAAATATCTTAGAGATCGATTTAGCGTTCCTCTTACCTCTTCGGGGACACTTGCATATATCAGCAACTCGGTTCTCCATGTAGTGAAGTCTTTCTTCCATTAACCTGCTTGGAGATTCTTTTAACCAGGTCATAAAGAAAACTGCGGGAGATTTCCTTTTCCATTTTGAAATCTGAAAAAATAAATCTTTTTTTAGTCATAATTTTAAACGAATCCTGCATATTAAGGAATGCAATTTATAATACACTACTGTATTTTACAAATGTAATTTTGAAGGAACCGACTTTAATTTTTTCTATAATATCCAGTTTGCCATTTGCATATTTAATTTTATTGTTGTGAATAACAAAATAAGCTAAATTAACTGCATTTAAAATTTTTAAGTTTTTTTTTAAGAAACATACAGTTCTACATATAAAGTCTAAATTAAACGAATAAGCAAGCAGCATTATAAAAGGATGCAAATTTCCTTTTAACTATTGTGTTATATGTTACAGAGGCTGACCACAACGTACATTTCAGGAAAAGTATTTTTTTTCCTAAAATTCATTGACCCATTTAAAATGGTTTAAATTGAAATGGCTACAATATGCAATGTATTTTATTTCTCTTATAGTTTCTTTGTATACTAAAAAACAAAACTGTATATAGCAAAATGGCCGACAAGCCCCGACAAATATACTATTGCATTAGTAAAATAAAATATAAGTGTTTTTTTTATGAGAAATTTTATGAGTTTTCGCTCAATTTCATGGTTCCTAATGATAAATACTACAAATATAAAAAATCAAAACATAAGGTACTTACCTACGTTCAAACGACCACCAATTTTCAAATCAATATGACGATGTTGATAGCAATAAATAAATAAAATATAACGCTGTAATTAGTAGAGCAAAAATCACGTCCAATCCACGGGAGTGCAGAACTCGACTGGCTGTCCACTGGGACCGGATGTGACTCACGCTTCTGAGACAGGCGATACTCGACGCGCCAATTAACTACCTTCCCAACGACACCAAACACACATTATTGTTTGGTAAATTTTTATTTTAACCTTTTTGGCCAAGTTTTTGGGTCAAATACCCCACTGTGCGACTGTTTTTTGTTACATTTTTTTTGCAATCCCCACAAGGATATTTGTCAACAGTCTTTTTATTACTCTTTGTTTTAGCCATTTTTACTAAAGTAGAGTCAATAATACATATATTTACAGATAATTAATTAAAACAAAAAGGAAAAAATCCACAAAATGTATATCCTCTTCCACTGTAGAATCAACTTCAATATTTTATGAGGCAAAAAGATTATGCCCACTATGAGATTTGAACCTAGATCCTCGTGTATAGCAATCTTTCATTTACCAACTGAGCTATCATGACTCTATAACAAGCAGTGTCTCTAGTACTATGATGAGCACAAACTCAAGCAAGATGCCTGTTAGAACAGGAGAACTACCTGCAGCTATTATGCTAAAATATTATTGTCCAGAATTTAAAATATAATATAAAATATAATGAATGCATCAAATAAAACATGTCACTCTATTAATATAATGTAAGATTTTAAAACTTATTAAGTTCTTTCGACACTTAAAACAGACAGTTTTTTAATTTAGAGGTTATCCTAGGCTAGGAATTGTTTGATGTAATTATCAATTTATTGTCTAAGAAAAAGTTGAAAACTAATTGTTCCAGAGTTATATTTTTAGTGTATAGTTTACTTGCCAATAAGATTCACACAGCAAAATCACGGTTTTTTATAATACACATCAAAATTAGAGCACCAGCACAACATCACTTGTAAACTCACACAATCACAACCTACCAATTTGAGAAACAACATAAGTCAAAAAAGTAAACTTTAGGAAAATTAAAAAAAAACTGTACAATATTGTTACATTAACCAATAAAAATAAACAAAAAACGAAGAATAATCCCAAAACATGGCATAAGTCCATTTGTAGGTGTAAAAAAGTTTTTCATTTTTCATTTAAGAAAAAAAAATCTTTTTTGACTTGGACTTATGTGCTTTCTCAAATGAACGAAAGCTTTTAACAATAAATGATGGCATTTATTGTTATTATTGAGACCTAATAACTCAGGTTATTGAATAAAACTCTAGTTCACAATGCAAAATTATTTATTACATATTAACTTATAAGGTTAGTAAAAATTGGTCTATGGACAAAAATAATTTTTAATTTGAAAATATACAAACGCTAAAAAGCTTTTTATGTATGTCAGGTTTTAAACTAAACATTTTCCACTTTTGGCCTCTCCGTACTGATTGTTGGCAAAACATTTAATTGTTCATAAAAAATCTTCACTTCTTCGTCATCCGGGAGGTATGGACAGTTTTTTTGATATCTTCAATTTTTTTTAAGTTTATTGGAACACACCCACCAGGGTAGGCTAAAGTCTCTGCAAGTACCAAGTTATTCTTGTTAGAATTTCTTAAACTAAATGTCTGTAGCTGAAGTCCATCTATGTATGTTCGAGCTTGAACTTTATTTTTTACAGTTTGAGAATGAGTAAACTGTAGAAACGTACTAATTTCAAAAGGAATTTTTTGTTCTTTTGGTACATGTCTTCCTGAGCTTTCATTGGATACCATATTTTTCTTATATAAATTAAGCCACCAACCTTTATATTCAATAATGTCACATGAATCAGGCATTACAACCATAAAATCATTGTTCTTGGAAAAGTGCAGAATCATATTTTTTAAGAGTGTACACACGATCAGTTTTCTTAACCCTTTGCCATCGGATGGGTGTTTTAATGATTGTCCTCTCAAGTTGGATGGGCCACTTTACTGCCCACAGCTGTTTCCGTGGCAGCTCGATTGATGAACTAACCTCATTGTCCTGTGCAGTTGGCACGGCCACTATTGTGGCAATGGCCGCTTTGCTCTCTGCTCGGTTAGTAAACTCCCATTGTGCTTTGCCAGGTCGGAACGTATTTTTGCTTATCTAATACAATTGTGAATCACCTTGGGTTTTTAATAATTAAAAGGCCAATAATAAATTTAAATTACATTGTTTTAATTCATTTAACAACTTAAGGTATCTATTTTTTTAGTTTTCTGATTTTCTTTGGAATATAATACAATATTAGTATTAATTAATATTAATAAAAAACATTGAAAATGCAAAAAATTATGTAATACATACAAAATACATATAATTTTTTGTTGTTGTTGACACAAACTAATTTTTGAAGTCTTTTTCTGTATGATATTTTTGAAAACAAAGTCCAACACAAAGTCCTGGTTTACTCTCACAAGTATCACATATTAATTTTGTTCATTTCCTTGACGATATTAAAATTCTCTCTCACGTTGTGGTGTCAATTTATTATTATATCTTAAATGAAAAGAAAAGGTGGTTGAGAAAATAAATAAATTCTTGTTTACAAATCTGTATTACAAACTTTTTAATGAACTATAATTATTAATTTCTTTTACAATTCTTTTATTAATAATTCTCAGGGTTCTTTTAAAAATACACCGTGTCCCAAAAAAAACTGAACAACTTTATTAGATTGTAATTATTTTAATAACACACATATAAAAGAATTTTTTGATTTAAAGTAACACGCATAATCTTAAGTTATTTTGGGTACAACCTTTATTTGTGAACCTCAACATGGTTTCCATTGTTGGCAAAAAGATAGTCGATTCGGCTATCTAACTCTGCCCACACTCGATGACGCATTTCCTCATTAATTTTGGAAAAGGCCGTGATAATCCTTAGTCTCAATTCTTGAATGTTTAACACTTTAGACTTGAAAAACCTGGTCTTTTACAAATCCCCAGACAAAAAAAATCACATGGTGTTATGTCTGGGGACCGTGGGGGCCAGGCTATGGAACCACCGCGCCCAATCCACCGACGAGGGAAAGTGTCATCAAGTGATTCTCTTACAAATAAGTTCCAGTGCGGAGGGGCACCATCTTGTTGAAAAAAAAAACGTTGGGCTGTAGGTCTTCTAGCTGTGGGTAAGCGTAGTTTTCTAGCATGTCTAGATAAATGTTACCATTAATTGTTTTTTTCATTGAAGAAAAACGGGCCAATAAGTCTGTCATAGGAAATAGCACACCACACATTTAACTTGGGACTGTCTCGAACATGTTCCCGAACTTGATATGGTCTTTCTGTACCCCAAATACGCACGTTATGTTTATTCACTTTTCCACATACATGGAACGTGGCCTCATCAGAAAACACTACCTTCTTTAGAAAGTTCTCTCATCAGCAGTTAAACGATCAAGCACAGTAACTGCAAAGTGTTTACGTTTAAGTTTGTCATCTGGAGTAATTTGCTGCAAAATTTGCAGCTTATAAGGTTTCATTTTCAAATTTTTCTTTAAAATTCTTTGAACACTGGATTTTGATAAATTTAACTCACGTGCTGCAGTGCGAATAGATTTTTGAGGACTCCGTAGAAATGTTTGTTGCACGTTCTCAATAGCTTCATTTGGCAGTTTAGGCCTACCATTGTTTTTTTGAATGTTTTATGCTGCCAGTTAACATGAACTTATCATACCAGGCTCGAATGCTGTTCCTTGATGGTGGATGGCGACCATAGCGTGTTCTAAACCTTCTTTGCACTACAATATCTGATTTGGTTTCAATGTACCACTCAACACACTGCGCTTTCTCCTGTGCATTCATAGTGACTGCTTTATTGTAGGTTATGTTTTGGGGTTAAGCAGTTTGAGCAAACAACAATGAAACAGCTGATCTTTACAACTAACATTAAAAAAAACTTTATAAACTCTACCTTCATGTGGTCATGCTTATAATAATCTAAATTTAACTTTGCGGATTTTATTAGGCTTTAAAGTTGTTCAGTTTTTTTTGGGACACGGTGTATAATGAATGCTCTATTAAAATACAATTGTTCTGCTCTTATCTAGGGGTAGGTTCTTTCACCTGACAAAGACAATTTAAAAGAAAAGACAGCCATATATTAAATTATTTATCATGACAGTTATTGTTTGGAAGATTAAAATATTGAAATAAAGAAATTGATATTAATTGTAAGTAAAAAAAGAATATTATGGCAGAAAATTGATATTAAAGTATTTTATGAGCTTTTAAAGGAAATTTAGTACAATTTTAAGTTTATTTGATTGGGTTTGGACAGTGATCTTTGAAATAAATGTTTATATGGGAATATAAATTAAATCTCTGACCAGTTTTCTCCTTTATTAAGCGATTGGATAGCTGGGTTGTGATGAAGGGTACCCTTGACGAGTGTCTAGAAGACGGGCTCCATCCTGGTGGGTAGTTTGGTGAAATGATGAGAGTGAAGATCTGGATGTTCTATGTGCTGAAGTTCTTGAAGTTCTATTTGAAATACTTCTCTTGATGCTGGATGTCAGTTCTGGCAGATGAAGCGACGAATATGAGAGTGAAAAGTACCAAGTATAATACACTGCTTGGTGTCAATTATGATAAGTTCAATGTTCTCACTCAACTAATTCCCTTTGTCAAATATAAAAGGAATATTCTCGAAGCTCAGGTAAGTGTACTGTGTAATTTGATATTTTACTGGTTAAATTGAAGGTTTTTATGATAAATTTTAAAAAAATGTAGTAGTCAGTACACGGAGGTCTGTCTTGTCTCAAGACCTCGAGGATACTGGTTAAAGATGCTAACAAGATGGCTTGGGTCCGTGTGAAGCTGTTTAGATCACTGCTGGCCAATCAGAGTGGTCAGTTAACAATGGCGAACTGAGGAATTTTTCTTATTGGTCAGAGTGAGGAAGAAGTGTTTTGGGTTTGAAGTTTTAGAATTTGATTTAAATGTTCCTTTATTCCTATTATAATTAAAAATAATAATTTAGAAATATATCGGAATATATTAAAAGAAACGATCTTTAGGTATTCGGACAAGTTTTTTTTAAAAAATATATAAGCATTGTTTGGTAATAGTGTTAATGGCTTCTCCTGTCTTACAAGTGCTTAAATATACTTATGCTAAGGTTCTAAATTATTATATTGTGGGTGTGGGCATTATTAAATTCGTATTCCTTACAAAAATCTACTATAGAAAAGTATAATTTGTTTTGTTCTTAAATCTAGAGATTATTAAATATAAGAAGTCTATTAATATAAGAAGTCTTATTTTAATGCATGGGCAAGTGTTTGATTTGAAAGAACATCTATTTTGGCGGTAGGATGTTACTTGAGATAGGTCAGTGGTCACTGTCCAAGATGGCTGCTATTATTACACCAAACCTCCACTGTCGATTGCTCCCTGTTAGGTTATCCCGAGCATTGAAAGAAATTATATTCAAAAATCCTTTTGTAGATGATTTTTATGATCTTGGGTGGTAATTATCTATATACTGGGTCCTTTTCGCTATTAAATGTACTATTATTCTGGTATTGACAAATATTGTTAAACACCTTAACCGAAACATATTTCGGTAACGTATACCGAAACACCGGTCCTAGAGACCGGTAACCACTATTTTGATTCAACGACGTATATTTACGGCAAAAATATTAATAAAAAGTATGAGTGAGAATGGTTTGTAAGAAATTAATGTAGACATTGTTCTCACAAAGATAATTTATTTTACATTAACTTTCAAACGATATATACAGTAAATTCTTGAAATATTTAGTAAGATACAATAAGCACTAAACACTTTTCAAAATACGTTAAATATTACCAGGAACGTAATTTGTAGTACTGATTACTTTTCTTTTTTACAGAATTATTATAACATAAGGTATTAACAAAAATTATTGTAATATATTAGTAATAAAGTTGTAAAAAATGTAATTATTACATTTTGTATACAAAATTTTAAAAAGTAGAAAAACATAGATAAAACTATTTACAAAACTATAAAAAATATACTTGAAATATTCATAAAATAAAATTGTATATACAATATAAAAGCATTAGAGAAACAATAAAAGTATTGTATAGACCTTTTCATTTCTGATGTCAGTTCCTTCAATCACTGTGGTCTCTTTACGCACAGTCAATGGCACACTCATTGCACACTTTGCGGCTACAATTCCAAACATATAGGAATGTCACATCTAATACACTTGGTATTGAGTTTTTCTCTCCTTTGCTGAGGGGCACTTTCCACAGGTTTTTTCTTTTTTCCATTTTATCAGAAGGCACACCTGCAACTGCTTCTTCTCTTTGGCCCAGGGCAAAGTTGATTGAGCTTCTCACATCCACGAGGAAGGTTTGGTGTACACAAGACGTTTCTCAGATAAGGCTCTGTAAGATCCTTTGGCCAAACTTTTGGTGAACTGAAATCTTGTGGTTGAAGGGGTATCTTTGTAGCATAAATACAATATACAAGCATTTATGCTAGCAATGCTAAGGAGGCGGTAAAAAAACAGCCAGAGGCCAGCGCCTTGTTCTTCGCCCAGTAGTGTAGATGGCACATTTCATGTCTAAAATGTCGACTCCACATTTTGTTTTATTGTAAAACCGTATAATCTCTGGTTTTGCACTTCGTTCATCCGTAAAAAATGGCATGGTGCATAGTAGAGATGAGGACTACAGCTCTGTTCTTTTTTGGAACGTATGAAACCAAAGTTCTCGTTGCCATTGAATCCATAGCGAGATGTCCCGACCTTTCTTTCCTTGTCCTGAAGAAACTCTTGGGGAATATCTTTTTTATCTTTTCTCATTGTCCCAAAAAACGTATGTGAGACCAACTTTTTCGAGTTATTCTGTTACTTCTAGGCTAGAAACCCAATTGTCAGCTGGTACATTGCGGTGTTGGTTCTTTGTATTGGTTTCGTCAGTCTTATAAACAGATTGGGTTGGTTTGCTTTTTTTCTGGTCTTCTTGAGATATAAAACCTTGACCATCACTTCCTTTGCCGGTATAAATATAGGCATTTGTGGAGATAAGATGTCTTCGCATCTGTCAAGACACATAATTTTTATGCCATATTTGTGTGGTTTCTGGGGCATGTACATTCGAAATCCACACACCTGCCTCTGAACGGGTACCAACATTTCATCTATAGTTACATGTTCAGATAAGCAATAACAAGTTTTGAGAGTTTTCAATGAATTTATTGAAAAACCTCACTAATAGCAGCTGCTTCATCAGATGATTTTCTTTGATTGCGAGTTCTCTTATCGTCAAATCGCAAAGCAGATAGCAGTATCTCGTATCTCTTTACGGACATGGTGGCGTTGAAATACGGTCTGTTAGCAGCGTCTTTTTGAAACACAGAGGTAATTGTTTCGTTATTTGATTTTAAAACTGAGGACAAAAGCAGTAATCCTATTAAAGCATTGATTTCAATTGCATCTGTATCCTTATAATTATATTTATTTGTTGTTTGGCTCAAGCCAGATCTTACAATCTTCAACTTAGTGTTTGTATGTTGAACAATAGTATTGACTATTGTTTTCATCAATCAATGAGTTCCATATGGCCAACTTCTCTGGGTTATTACCCAATCTTCTTGCTGGAAGTCTCAAACCAGGTAAACCACCAGTAATTATATTACGAGCTGGTGTTCGCACTCTTGTATTTGCCTCTGGCTCTAATGTACGCCAAGGGATATGCCGGTCCTAGTTCACGTTTTCTAAGGCGGCCAAATACATATTCTGGCATATCTGTATCTACTAAATTATTTGGAGTATCATCAGACTCACCCTCCAACTGACGATCTTCGTCCTCACCAACAATGTTTTCATCATCCTCTGATGTTGAGCTGTAATTGCTGGAACAGGAAGGATTTCTGACTTCACATTCAGGCTCTCTCCAATCTGGATCCGCATCCGAATCATCAAAAAAGTCACTCTCTTCAGAGTCATCATCACTTATGTCACTGGCTAACATCTCCGTAACTCGATTAGCAAAGTCCCCTAGCTCGCACTGAAACTTTTCTACTTGAACCAGGTTCTTCCATTATTAATGTCTACAAATAAATAAAAGTAATAAAAAACTGGAAGTTGAACACTACTATATTCGTTTTAGTCACTGAGAAACGCAAAGCGAAACACCCGGTACAGGAGACCTCAACAAACTTTCCACTAACTGAAACATCCGGTACGTCAGACCGGCAGAGTTTTAAAAATCGATAAGTAACGGTAAAGGCCTCGTGTAAAACTGAACAAAACTGGTTGTTTGGGCGGAGCGGTGGGGAGGGGGGAAGCTACTGGGACCGTCGAATAGATCTGATAAGCAGTTATTGCCAACAAGTAGAAAGAAATTTCCCAATTGGTACCTGAGGACCGGTGTTTCGGTTAAGGTGTTAAACTAGGCTCTAAATTATGTTTGTTTATAATTAACTACAGGATAATGGTATTTAATATCTAATAAGTGATTTTAACATATTTTGGTGATGTTCAGAGCTATATTACATAATATTATAAGAAACTAAATAAATCTAATCTATTTGTCATTGTGTCAGGTCTAGGGTTAAAATTCAATTATGGTTAGGCCATGTTGAAATTGGATAGGCTAATTAATATTATAATTATTTTTGAATCTTCTTATTTAGGTACATGTTTTCTTATAATTAATATTGTTTTGGAATGTGTTTGCATGAAATGATGATATTATGTTGTGTCTTAACTAATAGTGGTCTTAGGCCTATATTATGTAACATGAAAATCTTAACCCTTACCGTGCTATGCACTCAAATGCTAAATGTACCCAAAAAGCTGAAACTTATGTAAAAAAATACAAATTTTAAAAGCTATGTTTGGTTTTAGGTTCTGTAATGTTAAAATAAAACAAAAATTAATAAAATTCTAATTATAATGTTGTATTAGCAAAATTATATACATATTTGTAAATAAAAAATCAAAATTTTACCTAAAAATTTTCTTTTGTATGATATGCTTCAAAACAGTCTTCTACATGAAGTGCTGGGGTTGATGTGCATGTTTTGCAGAAATATGGTGTGTCACGTCTATGTCCGTTCTGCATACAAACAACACACCTTCTCCTTTTTTCTGCCTTTGATGGGAAATGCCGCCCACTTAGCCGCTCGTGAAGGCGCCCAGCTGGCGCGCGCCGTCGTCTCTTCTCTCTCCGTAGACTTGCCTTCTCTGCCACAAGATCTTCAACAAGGCTCTCCCTGAATTCCTCATGTGACATTGGTCTTCGGCCGTGTGTAGTTTGTATACTCTTATACAACAAATAAGAGTTTACAATTGCTACTTCTAGTAGCCAGAAAAAATATTTTCCTATACCACTTCTTTGTTTTGCGCATGAATTGGTAATTGGATATGAAGTGGTCACTTCTATCAACAGCACCCATGTGCTTTGTATAATCTAGGACGACATTAGGTTTTGGTATTGGAGGTTGATTGGGCCATTTACTTGGAACAATTGTCATATCGTGTTTGCTCCCTTTGCTCTTAGTGCTGAGCATGGTAACAACTCTCTTGTCCCTCCAACTCACAACTAAGGTGTCTCCTTTTCGGTACGAAAATAAATCACCTTTTTTCATTTTTTTATATTTTTCTTTGAGTCCACGTGGCATTCCAACCCTATGCGCCATTACAGTGCCCGTGAGATGGCAATGAGTTTTCAATAGCTCTGCGGCTAATTCCGGACTTGTATAGTAGCGGTCGGTATATAGATGAAGACCGCGTTTGGGATTAGTTACATCTTTATAGATTACAGAATCACTGAGAACTTTCACAATTTGAGTGGTTTTCAATAGATTTGAACCAGAAATCAAGGTTTCTTTTCCAAAATATGGAATGAAATTATAAACATAACCGTTATCACAGTCTGAGACAACAAAAAGTTTCATTCCAAATTTTACAGGTTTCTGAGGGTTATAAACCTTGAAACTAATATTTCCCTTGAAGGAAAACTGTGCTTCGGAATCAATAGCTACGGAATTAGTTGGATTATAAAACAATTGACACATTTTCTTTATATGATCAATAATAGGTCTCACAAGAAACCCTTTATCTCTTGGTAGTTGCGTTTCGTTGTGGTTAAAATGGATGTTCCAAAATATATTGAGAAACTCGTCCTTAGAAAACGCATCGCTGAAAAATGGCATCCGCTTAACCCACTTAGTAGAGAAATAATTATTTATATTAGACATAGTTAAAAGGCCCATGTTGATGATAACTTTTAAGAAAGCTTTCAAATCTACTTCAGATATGTCTGTCCATTTTTGTAGGCGAGAATTTGGTGACAACAAACGTGTTTTTTTTGTATTAGCAAAATAGTTAGTCTCATCACAAATGTATTTTAACAAGTCATCATTAAAAAATAAAGCAAAATAGTCCATTGGTTTTGTCTTATGATCAAAGCTGGTGGGCAAGTTAGGCCCAGTATTTACACTATAAATCGGAATAGTAGTAGAAGGTCCTTGATCGAAATTGGTTACATCTATCCATTCATTATCATTTGTGGGAATAGGCCTATAGTTCCTCATGAAAGTTGACATACCTGGTAATCCGTCATTATTTTGATTACCGCCACTAGTACTTGGTAATCCTTCATTTGGAACACCACTTTCACTGTCTGTGTCACTGTTAGTTATATTGTGCAAAATCACATCGTCCATATCGAAATCTTCTGGTTCATTTGGATAAAAAGCACTCGAAAAGGATGTGTCCATTATCCCCTCAACAAAACTATCAAACTCCGGATCGTCTGGATTCGCCATATTTTCACAAAAGAAACACTAATACTAATAAAAACTAACTGATACTAAATAAACCATTATTATAACACATAAACTACATCACACTACAAATAAACACTACTATAAAAATGTCTTTGTACACTAAAATAATATTGTAACTGAATAAAAATAGAAAACGAGTAAGCAACGATCCGTAGTTGAAAGCGAGATACAAGTGACTGACGGCTGGCAGTACACGCACGCAGACCCTGAGTCAACCGCGCTGCCTGGAGTGTCGCCGTGAAAGCTCCAGACACAAAAACAATAAATAATATTTTGTCTGTCGACAAGGAACGGTCCGTGTCCACGTGTTGGGTTGCCCAGGCCATACATCAACCTTCCCCTTCGTTCTAGCACGTTTGTTGTAAACAACACGTCATTTGTAGCCAATAAACTGAATGCACTCAGCATCTGAGTTCACAGCGTTTCAGTAACATGTGAACCTCACTCAGCGTTTGAGTGCATCGCGCGGTAAGGGTTAATTAAACTTAAAATTAACCTATGAAATTAGAAATAACTGAGAACAAATCTTAAAACTAAACAAAATCTTACATCTAACAACTTATAAATAAACTTGGTTAGTCTTTTATTTAAAAAATGTAATAACGAACCTTCACCTTGTCCACTGCAAACAATACAGTCCTTCAATTTTTTACCTTCAAGAGGCATCAATACATGAAGCTTGCCATTCAAACGTTCTTCTTGTTCAATGCTGGGTGGCCTGCTTCTTTTGTTTTTATTTTGTTTGTCCCCCACTAATTGCTTTACCAGATTTTTCCTGAAAACTCTTTGTCGGACTTTGGCATTTTCTGGTTTATTCTTTGTGAACAGAATGTAAGCATTTACAATGGCTGTTTCAAACAACAACAACAAAAAACTTTCCTCCACCATTTTAGTGACTTGCGGATGAATGGGTAACTTGAAATATAATGGTCTGTCAGGTCGACACCACCCATCGATTCATTATATTTACAAAACAGACTTTGGTTTATTTACACTGACAATGGCTCCCCCTTTCTTGACACGTCTAACTGTTTGTACAGAGGCATCATACAAAGTGCTAAGAACAGTCACGTCATTTGTGTCTTTCCAGTGTACAATAGAAAATTTATTTTCCTTTCTGTATACTTTCATATCTCCTTTTTTTAGTTTACTTTTCTGTGTTTTTTTAGAAGATCTGATTTTTGTGGGTAACCCTTTGCGATTACGCATTATTGTACCTGTCAAGTGTACTTTCATTTGATGAAGTGCAGATGCCAGTTCTACACTGGTGTAATAGCGATCTGTAAAAATATGAAAGCCTTGTACACTGCCGTAATCGTCTTCCAGTTTCTTCACCAAGTGCAGCACTATTCTGCTTGTTACAAGCAAATCTGGCCTAATCAGAGTTTCTGTAGTTGTCCTACCTAAGTAAGGTTCTAGGCCACAAATATAGCCGGTGCTTGCTTCTGCGATAACAAAAATCTTTATACCCCATTTTATGGGTTTATCCTTGTTATAGACTTTAAAATGTACTCTGCCTTTAAAGGCAACGGTACTCTCATCCACGCTGATCTTGTGCTGTGGAACATAATATTTTCTATACATTTTATCCAAATATTGCACTACTTTTCGCACTTTTCCAGAGCGTGTTAGGGTTCCTCTTATGGGACCACTACTATGGGGAGGATGTACATGAAGGTTCCAAAAAATCTGTCTAAACCTTTCTTTAGAAAAAGTGTTCTTAAAAAAGGCTGGTAATCTACAATATTAGAAGAAAAATAGTCATCCAATTCTGGCTTAGGATTTAGTCCCATGTTAATTAGTACCCCGAAAAAGGCCTTCATTTCTTTATTTGTCACTTCTGTCCAGTTCCACCAAGTTGATCTTTTCCGCAATGGGGTATTTTTTTGAATTTTTTCTGTGGTGTACCGGTTGGTTTCATTAACAAGTTCATTAATTAGTTCATCTGTAAGAAATAATGTTAAAAAATCAAGTTCAGTTTGAGGGGTTTGGCCTTGAGGTGGTTTAAAAGCCATTGTTGAGTACAAATCTAAATTTTTCAAACCCCACATCATTGTCATTCCATTCCCTCCAACCTGCATCATCTATTTCACCTTCGTTTTCATATAATCTCCATCTTCGTTAGTAGAATCAGGTCCATTTACATTGTTGTTCTCACTGCCGTGTTCATTTACATTTTCAATATCAAAGGGGTCTTCATGTTCTATTTCATAATCGGGCCCATCTAGATAAACATTATCTGGATCCTGATCAATTGGGCTTTCCGGCAAAGTATCATTTATTTGATCTATTTCACTTCGTCTGAATTCATCAAATTGTTCTCCAATGTTAGAATCAACATCGCTTTCATGATTAGAATCGCTATTAGAAATATACTCATCAAGCAATTCTCTAAGATCGTCAGATTTGTCTACATAAACATTTTTGTTAGTCATTTTGATATTAATAACAACACATAGACAGCCTCATTTGCTAAAAAACCTAACCATATAACCAAGATACTAAGGTTATACATGTGGTGTAATGTCTTCGGTAATATAGTACAATTTTAGATTACCCTACCTTTATATGATGTAAAAAATAAGGTATTACTAAAGGTAAACTAGGTACTTAAATCACACTTTTCAAATAGTCACAGTAATCACTCAAAACAGCTGAATAAACACATAACAGATGCAGGAACGAAGTAGTAAGCAACAAGCAGTGAAGTAATGTGGCAGTTGGCCGTCAGCATGGTCAGCATGGCCGTTGACATCATGTGTTTAAAAGTTTTTTTTTCGTAAACGGAAGAAATTATAAATATAATCAGTGTTCCCAACTGTTCTTCAAAAGTTCCAAAATATACCTTTGTTACCATAGTAACTGGATATTGTTAAAAAAAAAGAAATAAATAAATATGTTGAATGGCCACCAGAGTGGCCCTACTTAGCGCGTAGGGAAATCACTAGTGGTCACCAGAGTGGCCCATCCGACCTCACAGACAAAACCAATACAAACTGCTCCGATCTGAATACAACAATGGCGGCTGCCACTATAGTGGCCTACCCGACCTGAGAAGACGAACGGTCATGAATCAATATAGAGCTGGCACAGAAACGACGTCGGGCCACCTAAATGGCCCATCCGAGTGCAAAGGGTTAATCTTCCTTTTCAAAACAGAAAAATCCCTATCACAGGGAAGAAATGAATGTCCCCTTACTGGGAAATAATGGTCACCCTTAAATCATTCTATCCAGACTGACTAGAGCTGACAGGAGTCTAAGCATGGTGTGATTCTTATTTTGACCACCACACCCATCAGAAAAAAATGTGCAAGTGGTCAACATTATTGAAAGATTCCTGTAAATATTTCATAAAAAAAGATGAGACTTCATTCGGTCCTTTGAAGCTGTTCCTTCGTGATAAAGAAAGAAAGTTACACTATTATTTTTTTAATTGTGTATACAGAACACACTAACCGTGAGTTGACGGAGATAAAAAGTTTCCTGCACTGGAATACAAGGTAGCGTTAGGTTTTGCATGTAATCCATAAAAATTCCGCCCACTTTTTCATTGTGTCGACATAACAGTTATTTCTTTCATTTTTTACTCGGCGTAAATGCACCATTTTCTCTGTAGCTGCTGTTTTTTGGCCATGTCATTTAAAATTTTACTGTAAATTTTCATTTCAAGTTCCTCGCATGTGCAGCACGTATCAACTTGAGGAAGCCCAAATGCAGGGAGAAAGCTTCCTTAAAAATTTTAAGATAAAACTTGTAACTTACGTCGACCTCTGGGTATTTTTCTTGAAAACACTTATGCATGTCTACAACCGACAGTTTTGCACTAAGAAATTGGCGTTCGCTGTTGCTGTAGTATGCAATTTTGGTCGGGAAATAGCTGATGTGTTTTTTAACCAGGTTTATAATGCTTTCGGCTTTAGCGTTTCCTGGAGTTCATTTTCCTGGCTTGTCAAAGGGAAGCTTTCCCTCTCTCAACATATTTCCTAATCGCCTAACACGTTCACTGGTAATCAAGTGTATGTTTAGAAATGCTTCCTTACAGACCTGTATTTTTCCTTTAGAGGTTGAAATTTCATACTTATATGAAGCTGCTCTGTCCGGTTTTGGAGAGTTTTCTTTAAGTCTTCTCCGTCGTTTAATTTCAGAGCGTAAGAGACTGTAAGTAGCAATCCTGCTCGTTCTTTGTCCCCAAATCAAAGAATTTTTTAAAAGTATACAGCCTTTCATCTTCGTCATTGTTTTGGAAGCACTTGTGTTTGCACCTATAATAAAACGTATAAATTAATTGAGCTTAGTAATATAATGCAGGAACTTATCAAAGACATAGCAATGCAATAACTAAGCCTAGACTACTAAACTATGCTGACCTAATATATTATAGAGGCGTTAGGTACATATCGCACACCCAGAAGAATACTGGCACAACTAAAAAATTGTCATTTTTCAGGAGAAGCAAAATAAAGTTTTGTCATTCTTGCCTCGCTAATGTAAAGCTGAAAACCTTGATTGGTTTTTTTTAATTATATTTATAGCTATGGAGTAATTGATACAAGAGGGTTTCATAGGTGTTTTACTGCTAAGTTTCTTACAAAAAAAAGTTTAATTAGTTTATTTTTGAGTTGTACCACTTTTCTAGAAAACTTTTGCAATATTTATTGGATTTTTTTAAGTTATGCCACTATTCCAGAATTCTTTTGCCTTTATTTTATTTTACTTCTTTAGATGTGCCTCTTATCCATATCACTGTTCCGCCTATTTATAAGTGTGCTAAAAGGAATTAAAGCAATGAAAGAGTAGACAACAGATTAAAGATGATAACCCTTTTCATTGTAAGTATTATAAAAGTACAAAGATAAACATTGGAAAAACCCATATGTAGAAAAAATGCAGCTTTAAGGTTTAAAATAGCCTAATTAGGGCTAATTTTTTTAATAAAAATTATTTTAGTTTAATAATAATACGTAAAAATAATAATAAAGGGTTTACAGATAAAAACAGAAACTTTTACAATACTGTTGTTACTATCTACAAAATGGTATTTTTTAGTTCAATAATATCCTGATAAGATAGAAATTAACATTTTCTAAAGACACGAATGATACCGTATGAGGAACCTTTGGTTTGTAAGTAAAAAAGAGCTAAGGTAATAAATTCCAAATACACAATTTCAACTGTAAAGCTTAGGAAAGTTTAAAGGTTTTTGAAAAAAGTCACTATAAAACTTAGGGATTACGTTGGCATCAACCATGCTCATTAAATCAGTTTTTTTTCTCTCTCCAATGGTCGGCTTCTTCTTATAAGCTCCTACAAGTTGTATTGAGGCAGTTGGCTTGCAGTACCTTTTCCTTTTTTGTTGATGTTCCATAAACTCCTGTTCACTATAGGAGTTCTTGTAAAGTATCTTTGTAGGTTGATTTTTCTCAACTCGTACAACCAGAGCTTTGCTTAACATAAATTTGTTTTCTTCGTCATTGTTGTTGCCACTTTCATCAATTTGCTCTTCTTCTTCCTGATCTTCTACAGTTTCCAGTTTCTTTGTGCTTTTTGATGGCCCTTTACATCCTGATTCCTTTGATTCTTTTTTCTTTAGGATCTTTGTCTTTGAGGTTGCCTGAGGCGTCACAAAGCTACAGTCTTTGTACAGTTGTTTAAAATCTATAAAATCATCATGGGACATCTCATTTACTTTGAATGGAGTGCCGGTTTTCTTAATTCAGGCCATAAGAGGTTAAGGCTATTTTTCCAGGTTTTCGAGTTTTCTGACCAGTAACATCATTTATTACCCTCCAAGTAGACTTTGAATCACCTCGACAGTTTTCAAAAAGAAGACTATAATATGAATCACGCAATAAACGGATATCTGACACAAGCTTATTCCTAAGTTTTTTAAAATAAATTTTCAACCTAACGTTCTCTGGATGCCTTTTAACTTTTTCAAACAGCTTATTTTTAAACTTAATTCGACGGCAAATAAAATCATTCATCCACGGCTTTAACTTACAGACCATAGCCCTATTTGCAGTCTCAAATTTACTTATAGAAATTGCATGAATTAAAACATTAAGAAAAACGTCAAAAGCATCAGAAGGGTTAGACTGACAATAAACATCCGTCCAATCCGTGTTAGCAAGAACCGATCTAAGTGTTGCGTAATTGATGCGATAAGAACCGGTGGTAGCATGAGAGCAAAGGTCAGCTGCACCTGCCGCCTGCACACACACACGCACCACAATCATACAATGATCAGTTATGTTTGCTTGTGCAACAGTTGCCTTTATCTCCGTCTCATCTTTACTATTTACTCGTGCAAAAACATGATCAATACAAGTTCTTGTTTCGTCAGTAATCCTAGTCGGTTCTTTTATTAAGCATTCCAGTCCACCAAAAGATAATATATTTATTATACCGATCTACTAAATTGTCATCACATAAAATATTGAAATTAACATCACCAACAAAAATGACGTGCTTAAAAGATTTAAAAAAGTTATTTTTTATAAAAAAATCAGTAAGCTCATTTAAAAACAAACTTTTGTCGTACAAATGTAATCTATATATAGCTATTAGCAAAAATTCCTGGTTTAAAAAACTAAATTCTACTGTTACAATATCTGCCGACTTAAAATTAACGGGATTACATTTTATGACGGATAATTTATCTTGATTCCTTATATAAACCACAACTCCACCAGCTCGATAAGTTTCATTATTTTTAAAAAAAACTAATATAATTTGGAATGTCATAGAACTGTATTTCGTTACATTTAACCCATATTTCAGATAATATTATTATTTCTGGATAAAACTCTCTAGCTGTCAGTTCAGTTAAAAATATATCAAAATTACTTCTTAAGCTTCTAATATTCTGATGAATTAAATTAAACTCCTGTTTATTTAATTGCATACTAACCTAAAAACTATATATATATACAACAACTAAATGCATTTTTATTTTGTTAATTGAATAAAATACAGTGATATAAAGCGAAACTCTTATATTGAAATGAAAAGAAGAACTTAATTTGACTGCCTTTAAAAATAGAAAGTAAGACTTAATATACGACCTAAAAAAATTGCTTAGCTTCAAAGAAAATGACAAAAGAATCCAGTTTTCAAAATATCAGCTTACATTACTCATAACTTAGATAAATGTTCTTGCCTGGTTACAACGATCACTGGTGCCTCCTCTTCTTTTCTGAGGAATATTTTGCCGTTTCTTATCCACAAGAACGTGTAGCCCTTCTCCCGTTTCGCCGCCTTCGCCAGGGCTAGGAGTCTGCGACGCTCGGGAGATAACGACTCATTCACGTAGATGACCTCACCTCCGGGCTTGTTGATGTGGCTCAAGTTCAAGTTACGCTTCACTCGACGTTTTCTCAGAAACTCTTCTTTATCCATACGACGCACGAACTTGACAATGATACCTGCGTGATAGTTTTTCCCCTTGTTCTCCCTCTTACCCAGTCTGTGGCAGGTGTCAATCATACTGTCAGAAACATCAATATCTAACGCCTTACCCACGTCCTTGACAACGGTGAGCACGTCCTCATTTGGCTCCTGTGGAATCCCGTGTATTTCCAAGCAATTACCTCTCGAATACTGTTCCATGTCTTCAAGTCTTTCCTCCAGCTTCTGCACTTTATTTTTCAGCTGCCTATTTTCTGTCAATAAGTCCTCAATAACCTTAAAATATTGCTCGGTCTTCTTACACTCAACTAAGAAATCTTTATGGTTTTCGACCAACTTTTCATTTAAATCCTCGAAAGCCTTGTTTACACCTGATTCATAGTTCTTTTGTACAGTTTTTTAACTCATTTATTGCTTTTAAGACATCATCCAATGAAAGCTTACTTTCACCAGCCTCAGCCTCAAATCGCATACTTTTCCTTCTGTCGGTATTACAGTCATTGCACCGCCACACAAGATCATCGGCCTTGATGCAGTCAATGTCCGCCTTGCTCATTTTGTAGCATGATCCATGAAAATCTCTACTACAATCGTTGCAGGCTAACTTAGACTTAGTAGCTCCAATAGGCTTTGAACAAACACCACAAACGGACATTCTCAAAAAACACTGTACGAAAAATAAAACAAAAAGATGAAAATAATATATTTTACTTCCTCTGAAGTTAAAGTAACTAACACATAAATTAAACTTTGCTTAGCGAAATTAAAACTCTACCAAAGATAACGGGAGCTCTGATAAGATAAACATCCATTCAGCTCGAGCGCAACTGAGCAACTGAACTCATCAACGTCTTGTGTGTTAATGGCCAGGTGTGTGTTATCATCTACTTCTGTTTCAGTGTCTTCATTATGGGGTTGTTCGTCCCCGTCTTGATGTAAACGTTAGCGGCTGACGTTGCATGTATTTTTTGTTTGTTGGGCCCATCTAAGGCTGCAAAAAACTCATTGCTTCTGCTAAATGCCATTTCTTTTTCTTTCCTCCTGAGCCACTCGGCATTTTCTTGATGTCCCGCAGGTATCTAGCGTAAGAAATTTTTTGTAATAGTACTGCGTATTAATAGTCCTGGATCACACTTTCATCATATAAAACACTGTTTTGTTTGGACAACAAAATATTTTGGTTTATATACAGACAACAACATGTTTTGTTGGAATAATAAAAAACTGTTGTTGAGTGGATTTTAGTTGTATCAACAAAATTTTTGTTCATGTAACAACGCCTATTTTGTCAAATG
>NW_025777375.1:0-98500 GCF_021130785.1 Homalodisca vitripennis | reverse complement strand
TTCAGTATTTGTCCCACGCCAGTTGTTTCCTAAATGCGGAGAATTAGCGGATTGTATCTAGGTGGCCCAGAGTGAAGCTACTTAAGACAAACAATTAGGAGCGGACACCGCGCGTCAATTTCAAAAGTTGAGTAGAACATTAGCAATAGTCCAGCCTTGCTTGAAGCAATCTGCTATTAAAACCTTGATTATCTGGAGAGCCATCTATTGAGTTTTAAATTTCAATAAACGTACAAAAATTAACTTCATTCAATATTAAGAAATAAAAATGTCTATATTCCTGACGAAATACACTCTGTAATGCTACTATACTATTTATTTTTAACGGTATTAAGTATTTATCAATTTCCATAGTATTATGCACTTATATTGGTCTCAATGAAAATTTGTTTGTACATTATTGTACCTTAATCTGTATGTGACCCTTTTCATGCATCAATTGAAGAGTCATATAACGTGTTGTGTACGGTTTGCGATTAGGATTGTGGCCTTTTTCCATAGAAAACCAACCCGTTATCCCCTCTATAGTTATCTATGCCATTAAAGGTTGTACTTTGTGAGTGATAAAGTTCTTAGTCACTCAATTTGAAGTGGTCATTGGCAAGCTGCATTAGCTTCTTTCCTCGGGTATTTGGCTCGGAATGAATGGTTCATAGAGTCTTGAGATTTTTCTCAATTTATATGTAATCAGATACTCTATATGACCGTTCTAAATGATAAAATAATCTATTTTCAGTTAACTCAAGTATACATTTACGAATTTTTTATTTAAATAAAAATGTTCAAGAATGCGATTAAATAAGGAGACACTTTTAGATACTGAAGAAATAATTTAAAATTTCCATAAAATAACCACAATTTATATATTGGTTTATAAAATTAACATATGTGTCACGTCTAAATATAAAAGAAACTTTAATAAAACACAGTATTTTTTAATACAATTTCATTTTCATTACCTATGAGCCCAAATTATCGTAATAAATACAATTAAATAACACCTAATTATGAGTATGCGTGTTTCTTAATTAGGTGCGTAATACTAAAAATTAACGCTAGACCTGGAGTCATAACTATAGAGCCAAACTCATCTCATTCTATAAAAATAACACCTACGGCGTATCTTTTTATTTATAAGAAATAATAATAAAAATAATTTATACGAGAATATAAAATCACCGTACATACAACAAATAAATACTTACGTATACTTACGTATAGATCAATAATTTCAAATGAATAAAAATTTCATAACGACATATTAAGTTACTGTAAATTTGTGAACACGTGTTCTAGTTGAGTATTAGTTGCTGCGCTAGTTTGCGAGTGGTTTAGTCGCTCTTAAAACTCATTAACTTTAATTAACATTGTTATTTTTCTCCCAAGACAGTCTATTCAAGATAAATATGATTTAAATAATACAACAGCAATACCTGATCAACTAGCATTTTAATCATTATTTATCACAGTAATATTTCCGATATTAAAAATGAATTAGTATTATTATTTCAGATCAGTAGAACTTTACAATTTCATCAAATTATGTTAAGCACTTCCATTATGTCAGTTCAGTTAACTCTATATATTTAAAAGATAGCCTCTAGCTATTGTGTTTTTAGTAACGACAACAAACTTTAAGCGAGGACATGTTACTTTCTCGCCTAACAATACAAAACCTCTGGCAAAAACTTAAAACTTATTATCTCAACTTTAGAATTTATCTTATTGGCTTGTTTCAAGAGATATTTCGGTAAATGAAATAACATTTTATTTGTATAGGTAGTTTTCGTTGTTCAAGAGTAACTAAAATTAATTAGTATATGAAATATTTAATACTAACGACCTTTACAATCGGATTTTTAGTAACTGAAGTAGATTTACAAAAAAATTTTAATTAACCTAAAAGTTTCTTTGAGAGTTTAAAACCTGTTTTTAAGCATATACGGATAACTGGTAGTAAAAATTTCCTTTCACGAGAGAAACGGTTTAAACGGTTAAAAATCATCTTTTCGACATAACGTAGGTTCAACATTCTAAGTAGTAGTCAATAAATTTTACTACTTTTAATGCCTACCAAATATCTTAAAATAAAGAACCGTATATTTCAGTTACATTGAACTTCCTTATGTAAATCTACAATTATTTTTAGCATCGAACGAAAGTATCGTTAAGAAATTACCTAAAGCATTAATAAGACAGTACTAGATGGTTTACCTTGCTAACATAGATATAAAAGAAAAAAGTGCCAGTTTTACGTAATATCTAATTTGAAATAAAGTGTTTTTTCTGAAAATGAAAAAATAAATTTAAAGCACTGACAATTGCTACAACTTAAAAAGGTTAGTTTGGGTATAAATGAGTTTAATTTTCTGGCATTTGCATTTAAATTGGTTAAATGAACCGAATTCACTTTAGCAGACAAATATCATTTATATATAACAAAATATATTCTCAGTATACATATTGATATGTGTTTAAGGAAGATATGTAGAATAATGTAGTTATACCTAAAATAAACGACCACTTCTCTGGCTTTTTAAAACTAAGAAGTCTTATAACTACAAAAACAACAATGAAATAAAAACAAAATTACTTTTCTTTATTGTAACAATGTTATGGATCGTTAAATGTTATTAGGCTAGATGATCGCGTGGTTGTTTATCACAATTGGCATTCCAATGCAAAGAAAATTATGATTTTAGATCGAATGCATTTTTTTTAAATACATATTTATTATTGAATTAAAATGTCTACTGTACACCAATGATATTGCGGCATGAATTGAGGCGAAGACTAAGAACTGTAACACTGAAGCTCACCTGTTTCAGCACAGTAAAACCAAACAGATGACGTCATAAATCTTTTAACCATGGTGTTGGTTGCGTTTAATGGATAATGAAACGTGTTTTATCGTTTTATCTACTTTTCTTCTGATGTTATCTTTTCACTTTCAAGCAGCATCCTTTATTCATAAGGATGTTAATATCCTGTAGGATTTTCTGCTCTAAGTTTACGATATTTATGTATGGAATATTGTATTTTAAGTATTTTCTTAATAAATGTGTCAATAATATTTGAAATTATGACTATGTTGAAAATTGTACTTTATGAATCAAAGTAAATTCATTTAAATAAACCTATAAATCAAACAGATAAACTAATTTGTTACAGGACTTTAAATTGTATTTAAAATTTTAATTTATATTGAAATAATTATTTTCTTATGTAGCTAGTAGTATATAGGAAATCACTACCCTTTCTTTACATTACTTCACAGAGATAACAAGATTACCGAAATATCTTTCATAAGTCTTACAACGAGATAAAATACACGACGTTTTATGTCCCTTTTTTTATAAATGTATACTATAAATCAAATTGTAATTAAAATTCTAATAAAACTTTAACAAAAACAAATATAGGCGTAATAGTATCACTCCAAACCTAGCACCACGTTATGAGAAGTTATTAAGTAGTATTAAAATTTAAAAATATTTACAATCCTATTATAATATTCCTTCAATATTTTAACGGTACCAACAATTATTTCTCTCGTTGCCTTGAGTATTCATGTTGTAAAAATATATCAGTATCAGCTGGTTTATACTGAAGTAAGTTGAGCAGTCTCGCTCTGCCTTTGAGTTGTAAGGAGTAATACGAAAAAACTTAACCTGTTTATGCATTTATTTATATACATAAATGCCATGTGGAAGTTTTTAACATTCCCGTAGTTCATTTTTATATTGATTGAGATAAATTGTACTAACACACATCTCTTGATCCATAAAATTTGATAAGATAAACAGTTGTAATTAGTTTGAATAAACAATTATAATTTACATATATTATTATTAAGGGTTAAGCCATACATAAGTTCCTTCTGTTTGTAATAACTGTAAGAGTATTAATAAAAATTATATTTATATCACTCTATTAGCAAAGAAATATTAAACTAATTACAATCACGTCTAAGTCTCTTATAAAAATAAACTCAAACATATGGAACTTGGCGCTCAATGATCACCAAACTTTAAGTCAGCCGGCTGTCTGAAAATTGATGTCTAGCCATTTTGCTGACAGTCCTTAATTCAATAAAAATCTGCTAATAAATTGAACTCGAACAAAGTTGCAGCTTCAAGAGACTAACTTTTGTTATTATCACTAAATCTGTGATAAGCAGATTTTATTGTAATGTTAACACCTTATATCAATAAACACCTTACTTTTCAACATGTAAGCAGTTAAGCTCATGAATCAATACTATGACGGCATTCGACTATATAGAGACTAAATATTCACTATGTTAGAACATAGTTTGACTATCAGAATTACTGGATAGTTATGATGTGTATTATTCAGTCAAAACCTTAACTTAAAACCATATACGTCACAGATAGTTATTGTTAAATCTATGCTGGCTTTATTCGTGTCACTTTGAGTATAAACTTTTTACAATAATACACTTGTATACGTACTGCAGAATAAAGGATTTTAAACTTTGATTTTGCAGAGAGAATATGACTTTGTATTAATAATACTGTATAAGAAGCTTTCAGTAGCTTAGGGCTTCTACTACTAAGGTTTGTTCATATAGTTTATATGGGAAGAATCAAAACGCAATTAGACGTTGTATAACAAAAGCTTTAAGAAAAGTAATTAATAATAGTGCAAACTAATCTCTAGTAACTTTTAATATTATTTTAGTTGTACATCAAATATTCTATATTTGCAGTGTTTCCTTGAAATAGTCGGGACTGTCGGTATTGGTTGTATCTGGGAATTATTGAAGCTTATAACTCAGTGCCGTGCTAAATTAAAATGTTTTAACGTCTACCAACCATCAGTTCATCCCGAGATTACAATGAGCTATGCCCTGATATTTCGAAATTAAAAATTAAAAAAATTGTGGAAAAATAAACCACTATTAACTTCAATATAATTTCAGTGATTTAGAACGTTCTTTCAAAAGATTTAAAAACTCATATACAAGCAAAATGAGAGGATGATACTTTTAACATCACGCAATTGTGCGAAAACTTCTGGTAATACTTACGTTATGAACGATCTTTTCATCTATTACTTTTTCAAATGAAAATATTCTAAATTGATAGTAAAATTTAATAAAAATTAGGGTTTATTTACTTTTTTTTATTCGAAAAAAAAGGATTTGTTGCATATCAAATAGCTGTAGTTTATAGAATATCAGTAATTTATCATGTTTCAAGTTGTCAAATGGTGTTTATTCTGATAAAAATTAAATATAATTAAGGATTTCAAAATTATACATAATCTTGAAATAGCGTAATGTACAGTTCATTACGTAGTAAAGGCATATAAATTAAACTGAAACTTACTTCTAAATGTTAGGATAGCAAACTTAGAACTTTCTTGTGTCGTTTGAAATAATTAGTTGAGTTGAAACCACGAGCCTTGCTTTCAGACTTTATAACCCATAACTTTAATAAGTATTCTTGGAGTAGTTAAAAATAAAGTATGATTTAGCTCATTAAAAATTTATATATTTTTTTATATAATATATACTATAATTATATATATATATATATTTATATTTAAATATATTTAGACGTATCTCAAATATACGTATTATGGAAAGGATTTGATGTTTACTAAAATATTCATGGTTCAAGCAAACAATGGTAGATTAACTTAAAAAGAATTTCCAGAATAGACACATACACTTGACCCTACTTTACCATTTCTATTGCTGTTAGATAATACTGATGTTGGATATTCTTTTAAGGTATCCGCTAAAGAAATATTTTCAGCATATTAGGTAAGAATTTTGAGATTCAAGCAAGTTTCCAGGCTGATATTTTAGGGGCATCATAAAACAATAAAACATTTGTCCCCGGGGAAACTTAACTCATAAACTTAAAATAACAAAATACTTTTAGTTGCAATAGAGCTCTGGAAATTACTGTGACATGTGCAGAAAAATATATCGTTCCTTTGGTTTTAAATATGTAATGTACGACCTGCCTGCTGTTTCCTTAACACTAAGTAAGTCACACAAGATTTAAATTTACAGATTTAAACCTATGACTATATAATATAATATATTGGCATAACGTTAGTGATGAATGTTACATTAGTGGATAAAAATGTATGTTCTGTCTACCTAGTCACACGATAACTAAAGAAATAACAAACCTAACTATAAATTTGCAAGTATGTAAATTAAATTTTACTGAGCTTCGAAGTAGGTTTTCACTGAGAATTCTGCTAAAAAGCTCTCTTCTGTATGCATTGGACCTAACATGTTTTTCTTTTCTCCTGACTGTTTTCGTGTCCTTAGGATATTTCCAGAACAAAATGAGCTCTCTAATTATATTTTTAAATGCAACTTCAAAGAAGTCTCCTACGCGAAACATGGCATAGCGTAGTCTTGTCTAGTATTATATAATAGATTATTTAATGTCTTAAAATATTAAAGGTTAACATATTAATTACTTATAATGTTAAATAACAGTTACATATACTACGTCAACACCTGAAAAGCCTTTCTCAAAAGTTTTAATTATATATGTGGTTTATCATAGTAATAATTATTCCAATTGTCTCTCCCAACAATAAAACATTTAATTTGAGACAATGTGTATCTTTCTTTGAATTCGTGAAAATATATAAAGAAATTTAAATGTTACAATCCCATTATAACTCTACATGTGGTTAGTTTTAATACAACTTAATGTAGTTTTTATTTCCTTCATGTGGCCCAGGTGTGTGAGATTTGTGTTTCCAGCACAATGCATAGCTGAAAAACTTAGTTTTATAAATACAATAACTAACATGATCTTAATTTTCTAAATTTAATATAACAATAATTTATAAGGTTTGCTCATAAATCAGTTGTAATATAAGTCCCTGCCCATGTACATCATTTAACTGGACGTTAACGAATCAGTAATCTTCATTCTTGATTTGATAATTATATTTCTAAGTACACTTACCTTAGAAGAATCAGTAAGTCGACAGCTATGAATATATGTTTTTTAATCGTCTAATCAAATTTAGAAACTAACAAACTCATGGGTTTTGCTTAGCAACCTCTGGATAAACTTGTATTAATCAGGCTATAATACATATCTAGTTTCTGTTAGATATCGTCTGATATATACGTTCTGTTTCATGGTGTGTTAACTAAGTTTAGAAACAAAGTTATTTGTTTGTGCATTTAATAACATGCAGTGTTTTGTGTGCTTAAAAGCCCGAATAATATCAGTGACGAGTATCTTACTGAAAAAATGTACTTTATTCATCGTGCCCTGACACACTTCGAATTGAAGTTTCCTAAAATGAATAGTACAATTTACTTGACTATTCAGCTTGTGTACATAAATCGATACCCAGAGACAACCAACAATCAAACATTACAATTGCAAATTATATTGAAAGGAACTCACTGCTAACATACAATCAGCATACATCTCACAGTATATATAAACATGAAAATGTGATTGCTAATACTTTATAAATTACTGTGCACCAGATATATTTGTGATATAAAGAAAGCAAACTTTATTATAAATATAGGTGTTTATTATTTTCTTGATGTAACGTGGGTGTAATGAACTTTATGCATTAAAAAAATTATAATATTCATTATTTTTATCGTATACTCGTAGCAAACATACTAACACAACTTGCCGATGTGCTAAGGATTGATAGACTGACATACACGCCCTTGTCATTGTCAGCTGGAGACTCTAGTACGGATAACACTGTCTGATAGTTCTCTACAAACCCTCACTATCTTGACAGCTTCTCATCCCGTTTTAGTTTTGTACGAGCAATACATTTCCCCCTTATCACGACTAATTCAAAGGGATATAGGTTTTTATTATAAATAAAGAGCACGAACTGGTGAGTTCGATTACTTGTAATAATAATAAAATTGAAGGATACAGGATTTTTTCGGACATTTTACATCGTTTAGTGAAACAAAAATTCAGTAACACTACGTATCTGATCTGTGATTCAGGTAAATAACTAGCCTAACACATAATTATAAACTATACTATTACTCTACTTACTCCCATGGCCATGGATACCCTAGGTGGTATTTGGCCTCGCCAACCAGCTGCCTCCATCTCTCCCTGTCTCCACAATCCACCTAAACCGCTCTAAATTTCCGCAAGTCCTTCTCCACCTGGTCCTTCCAGCGGTTTTTGGGTCTACCTCGAGGTCTTCTTCCAACTGTATTGTGTTTTCAAACCTCTTTAATCAATTTATCATCCTCCCTCCTCATCACATGGCCTGCCCACCGAAGTCTCCTGCTCTTTGCTTCTCCTACAACGTCTGGAGATTGAAACATCTCTCTGATTTCTTGGTTGTGCCTGATTCCCCATCCATATCCATCTCTAATAGGTCCGAAAATTTTCCTCAAAATTTTATTCTCGAATGTAAAAAATCTCTTTTCTGCCTGTTTTATCTATAATCCATGTCTCTGCTCCATAGAGAAGAACTGGTGTTATAACAGTCCTTATATATTCTTAATTTTAATTTAATTCTTAAATTAATAATTAAATAAATTAATAAATTTCTTAAATTTAATTCTTAATTTAATATTCTTAATTATAAACTATGCTAAAATAAAAAAATCCTGCAATAGCGTTGTGTGACAGGCTTAAATCAGGAATCACAACCACTATGTTGTGTGTCAACTTTACTAACTCTAAAAAATGCACTTAATAATATACTGAACACAACACTAGTTATTAAAAGTGAACTACAGAATGTAGGTCCCAATACGTCTGTATTCTTCACCTACGACTGACCAAAGGGCCAATAGCTAATAACGATCATCAAGGCAGAAACAAGATGGGAGCAATGAAAAGGAAGGGAGACAGGAATGGGCCCCTTTTTATTATTGGTTCATGCTAGATGAACTTCTTACACAATACTATGACTCCGCCTTGGCTTTATTACAAATTAATTTTAACTGTTAAAAATCCAGAATACATTTTGGTTTTAAATGATACAGCAAATCTATAAGCCTGTATTATTATGCTATTTAAATGGAAAATTATCATCCAATAATGATCAAAGAATTAAAGATTATCTTGTTTCCTATAATACAATGATTTATATAATTTAATAAGTTTTCAAATAAACAAAATATAAATCTATTACCGTTTTAACTGTTATGCTTGAAACCAGTCACTCACCTTATTTGAAACAATTCTGTAGCACATCGCCTTCTATAATACTATGTATACTAATTACTTTCAATAAATTGTATTGTAAAATTTTTAATCTGCGGATAAATAGGCATTGGAAATTATCTTGACTGGCCTGTTAGTTTGGCGCATTACTCAAATTTTATTCCAAATACAGTTTCTAAATCCAACAATTTTTACAAATTTCCTTAGTATTTATCTTTATGTACTAATTATATTTTTTAAGTGAATCAGTAACAGGATAACATATTGTCTAGTGCTGTTCAATAAAGATATAATTTTAAAGCTACTATCGCAACTTTACGGCGATTTTATTCATCCGTGTACCACAAACATATAAATGTGGCACTAAGTTTGTTTGAGAAATAATTTAATAGTGATAAATGATATTCTCCAGTGGAATATTCAGTGTCTTCTGGCAACAGTTTGATTAGTTATTTGTAACTATTCAATTTATAACTATATAATAATAGATATATAGCTTTAAAACTATTGTTATATTATGCAGACAGACCTAATCTTGCGTTTCTCCAAGGGATGTCCACCCAATGTAGTCGTGTGATTGTTTTGCATAACGTAATAGTTAGGATATCAATATAATATTTTACCACGTTTGTACGTTTTATCTGCTAATGTTTAATTAATATTAAATGTATCCGTACATTTACGCATGTGTTTGTCTAGTGTCTTTGAAAATTGTTTTAGTGTTGTAAGCAGATTGCAGTTTGTGCATTAATAGATTTGATTAATAAACAAAACTTTTGTTTACTTTAATAAGAAAAATTTTTTTCCGTATACCATAGTCAACGGGAGCCTACTTTTTTATGTAATTCTTTTAAGTTCCTCTAAATTTAAGAGTTTTTTCCAAATGTAAGATAAAAGCCTATTTTTTTATAATCGATTAAAAATTCATACTTTTTATCAAAGTAAATGTTGTAAATTAACAGCAGAAACATTAACTTACCAACTGTAAATTGCTAGTTATTACATGTTAGGTAATGTTTTGTTTGTTATCGCGATATTGAGATATACAGTAGTTACTGTACCGATTTTGATTTTTACTGAAACCTACCCCTCCGGCTGGCGCGCATTTGAGCCTTGACTGGCACCCTGTTTTTAAGCTTCGTGCAGAGTTTTTAATTTTTTATCCTGTACAATTAATTATTGAAAAACAAACAAAAGTGTTATACATTAAATTACTTTGCAGAATATGTTATACAATATAAACATAATTATAATTTGACTTGCCTAAATAATGGTGGATGTTTGATGGTCAGAACTCAAAACTTTTTTTTTTCAATAAACACTTTTTTATATTAAGCCATTAAAAAAAACTCAAAATTAATTTTATTTAAAAATTAAAAAATATGCATAATGTTCACTTACTTATGCAAAAAAAGAAAATACATAGTTCTAAACACTTTTATTTACAAATGAAATTACAATTGAAAAAAACAAGACTATATACAAGCACTAACAGTTGCTGAGTCGCGTCACGCGGAAGTAGTCGGGAGCTTTTAGCGGCCAGTAAAAGAACAAATATTCATATATATATAAAAGTGAATACATTATTAGAAGGCTTGGGATCTTGTGATTAAAGTAATATAACTTTTATGCGATTCGAGCGGTAATTATCGGAACTATGACGTAATTAGTAGACGATGTTTAATGAGTCGTATATTACGACTCTGCCAGTTCACGGCGGGAAAAAATGAGTCGTAATTTACGACGTTGCCAGCCGGAGGGCTACTTTAATTCGAACAGTCCAGTGAGTAAATACAGAAGCCTCCCGATAAAAACCTTATTGGTAAGGAAACATATTTCCAACAATCAGCCTATAAATATTACTAAAATATTTCTCCTTTTAAACCTATAGTTTATTTAAAACATCTTCATTATTAAATACAATGTCTGATTGTTTAATTACATATTTTACTAATCTTTTACATTTTTTTTCGCAAATTATTATTAAAACGCCTCTTGAATAATACTATAACCAGAATTCTTTGTTTGAAAAGGGTCAGATCATCCATAAAAGAAACATTAGTTTTTTTGAGGTAGTGAGCTGCTAAAGTAAATCAACATTTATTTTATCAATAAAAATGCATTCGGATATTTAGGCAAAGAATTTCCAAATTTTTTTTTATATGTATCCGTCAGTATTCACTCAGTTAAAACTGTCTGTTTATGAAGTTAGTTGTCCTAAAAGTTTCCCAGCAATACTTAAGAACTAGTGAGTATATAAACATAAGTTGTCTTTTTTAATTATTAATAATGCAATTGAATTTATTTAATCATGATAATTTTGTAGTGAGAATGTCCTACAAATGTTCTTATTAGCTGGCAGTCATAATTAGATAACTACTGAATAGATTATTGAGCCCACAATGCAAACATCGTTGTATAAATGTATTTAAGCGATAAGAGAAACAAATAGAAGTTCCTAATTAACTCAAAAAGGACAAGCCAATTTGGTATTATACACTTTAAAAGCCATTTCTTGCCCATAGGTGAAGTGAGTACTGGAAAATATAAAGCTTTTTATAGTAAATCATAAAAATAATATAAGAAGTTCAAGTTTATCATAGCCTAATATTTTTTATATTTTGGCCAACAATTGTATTTGTATCACACAATATTGACAGTAAAATGATCGTAAAAAGTTTATTTTGATAGCATATTTAATGGATAAAGTTCTAAAACATCAAGGAAAATTTATTTAATTAGATGCAAGTTTGAAGTAAAAATCTGTATTCAGGGAAAAGTTTCAAGTGATCAAAGGACTCAAGAGAAACACTAATTGTGCCACTTACCTATTCACAAAGCTAACCTCCAGGATGTTTGAGGTGCAAGGGAGATGTTTTGTAATTTTGAAACAACAATCTAATCTGTTAAAATAATTTAATCAGAATGTATTATTAGTTTTAGGTAAATACTTAGAATTTTTGTGTTAAATCGTTATTAACTACGTTATAAGTATAAAAAATTAACATTTCTTTATTGTAAAAAAAATTTACCTTTCTAAACGTTCGTTTTAACTAATAGATAAGTGACTTTAATTACATAAAATACAATTAAGATCCTGGTGGTAGAGACTGTCCATTACAAAATACTAAACTTCCTTTGTTTATTCAAACTGATTTTACTACAGTTGCCTCGACCTATTTCGTGGTAATACAAAGATGTGAAGTTGATATCTACAACGCTTAGAGTGTGCATGAGTATAATTTGTATTGATATTTGTAAAGGCAATACTTTACTGCAACGTTTTAAAACGCTACAAAAGTCTCTAAAGAGGTTTACAAAACGTATTTATATGTTTCCCAGGAGGGGGATGAAGCAAGTAACGAAAGGTGCAGTTAACCAGAAGTTTCAGCTCACAATCGTGTAGTTTTGAAGCCTATTCTTTATCTATCTACCTCCAACAGATTCACTCTACGATTATTGGGACTCCAAAACGAGTTTCCTGTCCTGATACCTACGAACCTGTTGTATTCTACCTCCAGCAAGGACAGACTCACTCTACGATTATTGGGACTCCAAAACGAGTTTCCTGTCCTGATACCTACGAACCTGTTGTATTCTACCTCCAGCAAGGACAGACTCACTCTACGATTATTGGGACTCCAAAACGAGTTTCCTGTCCTGATACCTACGAACCTGGTGTATTCTACCTCCAGCAAGGACAGACTCACTCTACGATTATTGGGACTCCAACACGTGTTTCCTGTCCTGATACCTACGAACCTGGTGTATTCTACCTCCAGCAAGGACAGACTCACTCTACGATTATTTGGACTCCAACACGTGTTTCCTGTCCTGATACCTACGAACCTGGTGTATTCTACCTCCAGCAAGGACAGACTCACTATACGATTATTGGGACTCCAAAACGAGTTTCCTGTCCTGATACCTACGAACCTGTTGTATTCTACCTCCAGCAAGGACAGACTCACCCTACGATTATTTGGAATCCAACACGTGTTTCCTGTCCTGATACCTACGAACCTGGTGTATTCTACCTCCAGCAAGGACAGACTCACTCTACGATTATTGGGACTCCAAAACGAGTTTCCTGTCCTGATACCTACGAACCTGTTGTATTCTACCTCCAGCAAGGACAGACTCACTCTACGATTATTGGGACCCCAAAACGTGTTTCCTGTCCTGATACCTACGAACCTGGTGTATTCTACCTCCAGCAAGGACAGACTCACTCTACGATTATTTGGACTCCAAAACGTGTTTCCTGTCCTGATACCTACGAACCTGGTGTATTCTACCTCCAGCAAGGACAGACTCACTCTACGATTATTGGGACTCCAAAACGTGTTTGCTGTCCTGATACCTACGAACCTGGTTTATTCTACCTCCAGCAAGGACAGACTCACTCTACGATTATTTGGACTCCAAAACGAGTTTCCTGTCCTGATACCTACGAACCTGGTGTATTCTACCTCCAGCAAGGGCAGACTCACTCTACGATTATTGGGACTCCAAAACGTGTTTGCTGTCCTGATACCTACGAACCTGGTGTATTCTACCTCCAGCAAGGACAGACTCACTCTACGATTATTTGGACTCCAACACGTGTTTCCTGTCCTGATACCTACGAACCTGTTGTATTCTACCTCCAGCAAGGACAGACTCACTCTACGATTATTGGGACTCCAAAACGAGTTTCCTGTCCTGATACCTACGAACCTGGTGTATTCTACCTCCAGCAAGGACAGACTCACTCTACGATTATTGGGACTCCAAAACGTGTTTCCTGTCCTGATACCTACGAACCTGTTGTATTCTACCTCCAGCAAGGACAGACTCACTCTACGATTATTGGGACTCCAAAACGTGTTTCCTGTCCTGATACCTACGAACCTGTTGTATTCTACCTCCAGCAAGGACAGACTCACTCTACGATTATTGGGACTCCAAAACGTGTTTCCTGTCCTGAAAACTAAGAACCTGGTGTATCATGGCGGATCATTCCTTTTGCTATTGACTTGTCAAAGCGACAGTTTGAGGACTTGAGGCAATATTTGTGGATGCTGTATAATTTTATTAAGAAGCGAAGTGGATTAATTGCTTAAATTATTTTAAGAAATTTAAAATAATTTCTTATCCCAACGGATAAGAAATGCAGAAATAAATCTCAGGGGCTTAGTCTGGTAGAAGTGCCGATGGCCGAATGGTCTAATACAATGGACTATGGACTATGAAGCGTTAGATATTGTGGTAGTTTATATTCTCCATGTTATCGCATCACCACCATCGAATTTTTATTTTATCCCCGTTACCTATTGTTATGTTATAAAAGATTATGGCACATGCCAATGGTCCATGAAGACGGATAGAATAAGGCTTCAAGAGTCCGTCCTTTTTACTAAATAAAATAAAACTTAGGTCAACTTGCTAAGATTCTTTAAGAAAACGTAGGGGATTTGTCATTAAGCACAATAATGTCTAGATAATATACGATAAACGCTATTAAATTGAGTGTGAGAACGGACTCTGTTGTGTATGCAACTGGATATTTCAAGTAGAAATGGATTTCTTGTATTGGATATGTTCTATGACAAAGGTTTTGAAATTGTGTTTTAGCAGATATCTCACCCAAACGAGAGGAAGCTTAAAAATGTGTATGTTGGTATTGAATACCTAGACCGATTTATTGTAGCGAATGGGTACTTGGTCAGAAACTTGACTAGTTAGAAAGTCCTAGCGTACACTAAAAATATAGTTAATAACAACTGCCAGATAATATCTGAGCTATAGTTGACCTGGGAGTGGCCATCCATTGGAGAATGCTTGCAAAACTATCAACTGGCAATCACAGTGCATACATTATCCTGATTATCGATATGTAGTAAAGAATATTTGGGGATTTTATTCTTATCAGTACAACGAACGAGTCCTAAAGAAGTCCTTGTGATAGAAAGTGCCAAGTAAATAAATCATTATTAAAAAGAAGTAACAAATGTAGTATTTAATAAATGCATTAACGACATTTTTTTTTATTATACATACAAATATTGGAAATTTACATTTCCCTGTTTTTGTTAACAATTGATTCAATCTAAGAAGATGGAAGAGACAATCATTCACTGAATCAAAATCAGTACAATTTATCTTCTTTCAATGAAACCGATTATGTAAATTGTCTCCACGAAGAGGAATTTCAGCTTATCAAAAGTAAGTTTCATCAGCCCTTCCAAAATCTTTGTATTTTACTAATGGTATCTCTTTTACTTAATAAATTATTGTTTGATATACTTTCTAATAAGTATAAAATTGCCTGTGTTTGGAAGCAAACGTTATATTTTCTCATAAAACACATCTAAAATATATTACATAAGTCTACATATACATTTTAAACAGTGATATTCATTCTTTTCAAATATTAATCGCCTTATCATTATGTTGAATATATCTTCACGCCATTTATTGCTCATTATCGGTTCGTAAGTGTGTATTAACAGTTATACAATTTTTAAACTTGAGGATTTATTATCAATACCTAGCACTAATATTAACCCACGATTTCACACACGATTGACGAAATCGAGGGGTGAAGCCTCCGTAGTGAAAGGTTATATTATGTAATATTTTGGAGTACTATGATATTTTTCGAGCTAAAGCACATATATGATGAACATAATTCTTCGGTATCCATGGTTATTAGATCCTTGTTATACTTTTGTTGATTAAATGTTTGGTTTGAAAAAAGGTTTTCTTGTTTTCATTAGAGTTTAATCAAAATTTTGGCTATACTAACTTGAATTTAATTTAGGACACCTTAAAAAAGAATCTGAAGGAAGGTAATTTAAATTTTTTTTTAATTCATAAGTAATTTTATAAAAATGTAGTGCGACAATGAAATGGCTTCTTCATTCGAGCATAGCTCTCCTTATAATGAACAGGATTCTGTGTCCGTCTGCATAGATCAAAATAAGTTTGTGACGGAATGCTTAAAACAATCTATTTACACCGTTTCAACATCAGAGACACTTATTACACAAAACCAAGAGTAATCCTGATAAAGGGGTGTTCTAAATGTCTCATCAGTTGCACAATTATACGCAGTATGGTATTTTAAAAGTCACGGTGCAAACTAAAATTTTATATTTATATCTACAAATCAATTAGGAGATATTGGGTCCTGGGCGGTATTGGAATAAGATCTAATTATCACCACAACAAAATTTCGAAGGTAAATGTAACCAAAAATTATTTTTATAATATTATTTACTATTTTATTTTATTATAATTTTTATAATATTAAAAAATATGTGAATTTACTTATTAGGGTTCAAAACATTACAAATATTATAAAGGCAATGGGATTAGTATTATAACTACAGTTGATTCAGTTGAGAAGACTAGACGTGAAGGGTTAATTATAACACTTGCATATTCACAAAACTACTCACCTTGATGTTTAAGTTAGGGTAAAACAG
The DNA here is from genome assembly GCF_021130785.1 of Homalodisca vitripennis. Classification (NCBI taxonomy): domain Eukaryota; kingdom Metazoa; phylum Arthropoda; class Insecta; order Hemiptera; family Cicadellidae; genus Homalodisca; species Homalodisca vitripennis. Next base: position 81,843 of record NW_025777375.1, on the reverse strand, counting down.
TATTATATTCTATTTGACAAACAACAATAGACAAAGTTAGGGCAAAGCAATATTATACTCTGTCTGAAAATCAGCAATGGACAGAGCTACGAAATACTAGCAGTTAACGGGTAATTCCTCAGGCTCATGGTTTATAACAGTACTGAGTGTTCGTGTAAAGTTTGCCGACGCCAATTTACTACATGTTGTTTTTTAAAAATACTAATTTTACGACCCCTAATTACCATAAAGTTTGGAACTTTCCACAAATTTAAAATTATTACCACAAACCTTTTTAATAAAATATCATGTAAACATTCTTTAGACGTTGTGTTTCAAGTTTTTTTTTCAATTCAACTAATTTTATACTATTTTAATTATTAAAAAAATATTCAATTTCTTGTTCTTTTAAAATTCTGTTTGGCAATTTTATCATATCAAGCATTATATTTTAGTTTCAAAATAATTTTATTTCTTAATAATTAAAATATCCTTAGATTTATTCCCACAAATTTAGCGCCTACGTATAACATCTAATGTAGCTGTATATACATATCCTAATTAATTCTATAATATAAATATAAAATGAAGTTTTAGTATATCATTATAAAATTATTGACGTTAAAATATATACAGTAATATACCCTAGTAATAAATATAGCAAATGTTACATCAATGTTGTATTACATATTTCGTAAGTGGTGATTATTACAAACACGTTTTCTAGGAGGCTAAGTGTTTATATATTTTTATAAAACGTTTTTTGTTTTAATTTGGTTTTTATGATGCATTAACATTACAAACGTTGCAATAATTATACTTTAAATCAGCTTTAAAGCATAGTAACAGTTGGTCATTGTTTGCAAAATAAATGACAATGAAAGAAATATTTTATTTTATTAATTCACAAAAAGACACTTATGTATGATTGTTTAAATGTTGAAAATTAGTCTGTGGTGTAGAAAGAAATATGTATATTAAAAACAATTCTCAATATTTTAATCTTGTTCTAAACAATAAATTTAAGATTTTTATGCCTTATTATGAGAAGAACATTAAACAGTATTTTCTGGCCATAAAATTCATAGATACAAACTTAAATGTTTATTAATGTTAAATATATAAAATAACGAGTTCAGTTCTACTTTCATATAAAGGGAGTTTTAATATTAAATCCTATAATGATTATATATTATTCAAGGAATGATATAAGTTGAAGTGTTGTATACAGAAGATTTCAATGAGGTAGATTTTCCATTCATTAGCCAGATTTCTAAATACATACTATTACAACTAAACTGTTTATAACGATGGTAACAAGCAACGTTTATATCAGGTAACAAGATTTAACAAATTTAAAATACTTTTGGTAAAGTAAAGCTTATATCTTTTAATGAACAAATTTTAAGTACAAAATAATGTATTACAAAATACAAACAACTGACCGCTAGTGCTACTACAATTCTGAAATACTACTTATTGTAAATTTACTGTCAAGGATGCCATTGTGGAATTAAAGTAACCAGAGGATAAGCTGGGATACGTAATATACGTCTAGTAAGTACGTAATTAAGTAAAGTAAATAATCGTAAATTGCCCTGACAGGGATGATCATTTATTCATTTTAATAATTTATTAAGCATTCTATTTGAATTATATTATGATCTTTGTTTGTCAACATAATATAAAAAGTTAAACTAATTCCAGCCAAGAGTTAGCATAGAACCCTTCGCGATTACGTCACAGAACACAATATCCTAACCTGGATTATTACTCCCAATGAAGCAAAAGTTTTACATTGGCTTTATATCAGTGTTTAATTAATAAAAACATACACACCATAGCAATATTTTGTACTTTAAAAAGTAAGTATGCTGCATATCTTATTATGTTACATTTATAATTATAAACATTGTATCGTGTAAGCTTGAATATATGTTTATAATTTATATTTTCTACGGTTTTTTACCTACCTTAATGATTACACATAATTTGAAATTTTTGATAACTTTAAACCGAAATAAATGTTATGACATACAAAATCACAGAACCCAGTGTTGAATATTTATATGAGGAAACATGGAAAGTTTCAAATTTACAGGTCGGTAGGTTTTTAAGATATTGCATGGACTGATAAAGACAGAAATGAAAATTTTAATTTCTTTGAGTAATAGGATTTGCTAACTCTAAGATAATACGAAAATTGAATGTCAATGTTCACTTGCGTAAATAAATTATATACATACATACATAATATAGGCTACATATATATATATATATATATAGATGTGTGTGTGTGTGTGTGGTGTGTGTGTGTGTGTGTGTGTGTGTGTGTGTGTGTGTGTGTGTGTGTGTGTGTGTATGTATACAGGGTGTCAATTAAGTCTGGAACCTCTTTTTACTTTTTAAACCACAATATAAAAAAACGAAATTTCACACGTGCTTACTGGTGATAGTAACGCACATATCTGCCCAATTACCGACCAGATAATCCCTTTGGGGGACAGTCCACAAGGAGTTAGACAAAATTCTTAAATTGCAGCATAGGTCAAGTTTGGTATCCAATTAAAGGTCTTACTTATCAGAGTACAATGCCGCAAACCGGACATAAAAAGGTGGATTCATTCCGTAGTTATAGCTATTTGAATTTTAAACCAATTGAACAATGTAAATTATTAAGTATTACAAGTAAACACCAATTTTTAAGTACCTGTGATCAAAGTAAGTGTGAAAAATAATCCCCTACCATACTCTGACAATGTAGTAATCGAAGCCAGGAACCAATAATTATTACCAATAACAAACCTACTGTTAGAATGTGAAAGTGGCAGATTGAGTCATACACAGCATCTACAGAAACTTAACGTTTGGGCAGGTATTATAGAAAATCAAATTATGGGCCCATTATTTATCAGTGGTAATTGATATGGTGACTCATATCTAGCAATGCTCCAAAATGAGACACCCTGTATATGTGTGTGTGTTATTATAACAATTTTATTATAATCCCTAGGTATATATTTTTTTTTAAGTGGAAAAGTTGACATGTTCTCCGATTTTTAACACGTAAGCATTGTTAGAAACTCTCGAGAGTCTGAGATACTTATTGTATCAGATATAAGCTTATGGAGCTGCCTGTCTGCGCCTTATACCTCTCAGCATTATTCTCTTGGCCATAATACTAAACTCTAGTCCCTGTACATTCTACTCAAGTAGATCCGACGATATTACACTGCTTAACTTCCTTTTCTGTAGCTTGAGAGTAAAAGTGAACATTATTCATCTAAGAATTTATAAGTTCACTAAGTATTGACACTTGAGACCATCGTTTAAATAGTTCAGTTTTAACACTACAAAAAAACATTTATCCTATCAGGGAATAACATTTTTCAAATTACACTAGCAGTGTATAATTTCAATATGTTCTGAATGATATGTCAAATTTTTTATTAAAGAATACAAATTCTGTAATGAATAAATGAATAAATTATATAAAATTTAATAGTTCTAACCATAATACATTCTTACAGATAATTAAAAAATGTCCTATACTGACAGTTACAATCTGTTGTTATAGCCTATTTACTAGATTCGATCAATGAATGTGCTAAACAATGAAACTGTTAAACAAATTTCAACCAATAGAAATTAGCAGGATAAATTTATAAGAAGATTAAGATGGAGAATCGATGTACGAAAAAGCGTGAACAGAAGCAGTAATGCAACGAAATTATCCTGCCTAATTACAGGAATATTAATTAATAACTCAAAAGTAAAGTGGTTTACCAAAAGTGTAGATCCAGTTCTAATAAGCACCTTCGAATTCTGTAGAAAAAACGGAATAAAAAATTAAGTTTATGCTCTTGATTAGTTATTAAACAAATATAACAATTATCACTTTAGTACGAGTATATTATTTATCATTAATACAATATTATTGATATGCCAAATTTAATTTAATGTCAGCAATTTTTTTCGTGTAAATTATTTTAACCAATTAAACTGAAATTTTACATGGACAATCTTAACGTTGCTGGTAAGGATATAGGCTTTTTCTTATTACGAAAATAACTACGGGCTGAGCCCCATAGTCTATAAACTAAAATAAAATCCTATTTTGTCTATAAGATTGCATTACAGAAGCTAGTTATATGATTCAAGTGAGTTATGCAATAATGCGTAATAAAACTATCTAGTGATATTGGTTTGTAATGTATATAAAAAAATATATTTTAATACTTAAGGTAATGTATTAAAATTACCAAATTTTTACCGTCTGTTTTGTATATTCCATAGAATTGTATAGAGCGACAACTCTAAGTATAGTACTCGTTAATGTATGATTCGCAATTCTTTGCCGCTGATAAGGATGCCTTTAAATTTTATCTTTTACGTTGGTAATAAGGTTAGTATATCTGTTTTACCAACATTGCAACAATTTCAAAACTGGTTTAACATTCGAAGATCGCAGACATTGCACATTATTACAAACGTATTAATGTTAAGTTTGTAACACTAAATGTACTAATTTATTAATATTATTTTGTTTTTGTTATAACATAATATTATTATGTAGTAATAATAACAAGGTAACAGTCTTATCTCAAATTTTTATCTTTCAATAAATTAATAATGCAGTAAATTGAATAAATTTTATAGATACTAAGGGTCTATTAATATGTGTATACATATACAATTTCAAAGTATAATCATCTCACATATGGTATTTGCATCCATAAGTTCTATTTAGGTTTGTCATTAAACTCTTTAGTCAAACTTTAGAGGCACAATACTATTGTATTCCATGATAAGAAAAAGAAGCTGTACTGCCCTTCAGGAGGTAGTACATGAGAAGTATTATTTGTAATGGTTTAACGTTATTTATTAACACAGATTTCTTAACCCTTTCCGGGCCAGGCGGCAATATATTGCCGCCATAGATCGTGTCTGAAAAGTGCCAGGCGGCAATATATTGCCGTCGGTAACATACGCGAAAAGCGCCAGGCGGCAATATATTGCCGCCTTGATATTCGTAATTTTCTTTAAAAAATACGACATCAAATGATTAAAGTTTTATGTTTTTTTTATTCCCTGGTATATTTGTAGATATTTAATATGAATATAATTTTTATTTTGGAGGTCTATGCATTTTTATTTCGTAATTGTCACGTGACATTATCAGGTGACTCGATCTATTGTTGTTAATTCTTTATGCTTTAGTGCAATCGTACCATTGTATGCTGGATTCTTCTTCATTATTTTATTTTGTGGTTGTAAATATTAGTAGTGTTACCTGCTTAGCTATTGTGTGTAGTAGTTACAATGACTGACAATTTGCGATCTCACGGGAGTGAAATTGTAAGTAGCATATTTGTAAATAGAAAAAGTGTAAATAAATTTCAAATAAAATTGTGTAAATATTTCTTGGTAAATAGTGTTTTTAAACTGTATTGAAACTGCTTATGGATCCTACAATCATCTGTTTACCGGTACATCCGTAATGTGAATATTTATTTTAAGTTTCTTGCAGTTAAGAGTCAGTTGCTTTATCACTTGTTGCGAAGTACAATTATGCGTATTTATACAAAATGTGTCATAAAAAATTTATTTATGAGAGAAATAACACAAAATTTTGTATGGTTGTTCCTTTATAAATGTACAATATAATAACATAGCTTTCTACAGTAAAATTATTTTTCCTTTTTTAGTTATTTACGAAGAAAATTAAAAAATTAAATTTTTTTTATGTAATCCATTAAAACATTATTTTTTTTAAATTTTAAATTACTTAAAACTACATCTTTATATTTTTTTGTTGATAGTATATATCTATACGAGTAATTTGGTGCAACTTTTAGGTCATTCTCTAATGTTTATGAAAAGTTATAAATTTTAATCTAAGAGACTGCAAAATCGCCAATTTTAGCCTGGCACTTTTGACTAGTCACAAGGGGATAGATATGTGAAAAAATTTTGCAACATCTCATATTTGGTCCTGGCCCTGAAAGGGTTAAATGTCACTACATTATAAATCAGCCAATATTTCTACCCTCTAAATGTAGTCTGCCGACACCAACAATAATACTCTACTAATGAGAGAGAATTCTGTGTTTTGAATATTAAATAACTGAGCAACTTAACTGACAGAGATTAACGCTAATAATTGATTGAATATTGGATGAATAAAATAAAAATACGCAGCTCAAGTTTCCAGGTATTTATTATTCCACAACTCACGTATTTAGTTAAACAATGGAACAATGTTTAATATTCTGTTTATACTTGGCTAGCCTTCAATTCATATAATTATTTACATAAAAAGATAATCACGCTTTAAACATTCACTCCAATAAAGATCATAAATAACATTTTAATGAAGAAAAGTAACTTTTTTAGATACCTTCTTCTTAAGAACATATTAAAGAATATATTAAAAATATACATTCAGCTTTCTGAAAGATCCCGAAGGCTTTATATATAAGACGTGTTTTATTGTTCGATTTCATTTTTTAGAATTGTTTAGGATCCAGAATACTCAATCAATATAAATTGTTCAATTAAAAGGGAATGTTTACGAAAGTAACTGGATATAACATTGTACATAACATTAATTTATTTTGTTAATATTTTGATCATTATTACTCTTGTTGTCTTTAGATATACCAATCAGTACATTTTACCTGTTAAAGAATTTACCATTAAGCCAAGTAACATAAATATATAGTATGTATATTTTAGCTCTTGAAACAATTGAGGAAATATTTTATAAATACGATCTCAATTATTGACCTTGTCCTCGTACATTACTAGAGTACTTGTTATTTGAAGAATGCATTCTCCTAATATGAATTTGTATAATATCAAACAAGTCGCTTGGTAAATAACTATTACACTAGGATATATTTAGCTAACACCATTATTTTTTTATTTAAAAATGTTTCTAAAATTATGGTATTATAAATATTATGAAACTACACCATTGAAATAAAACCCTAAACACTTTTAAGTCGTTGAAGCAAATATAAAAGTTCTTTAACAATTACATCAACTTTTGGTGCTGAAGTATAAATAATAAAAGCTGCAGTGAAGAAAAAAGTCAGCAATTTGGGAACTGCGGGAACTGCCAGTGAATTCAAATTAACCAAGATTGCTCTGCCTGTCATGCGGCGCTTGAAATTCTACTTTCGACAATGGAAGTCAAATTGCTTTAAAGGATAAGAAAGCCATGTAAGATTACAGCTAAAAGTAAAATCTCCATCGTTATAAATGGTAATGTTTTGTAGTTTGCAAATTCAATGTTCAACCACACGAGTGATCTACAGTCCAATAAATAAAAAATGGGAGCTTATATCTTTCCTTATAATTGATTTTCATCGTAAATCCTGTAATATTCCAAACTAATTAAAACCACTAAAAATATTGTCAAGGAACATACGTTTTTAAATTCAAAACTGCACCCATTTTGCACAAACAAAAGTGTTTAAGATCGAGTTGGAGTTATTTAAGTTTTAATTTATTTTTTTGCCAACCTTTTATATCCTGAAAAAATGTGATGTTTACATAAAAAGCATATATTCATATGGAGTTGTTATGTTTAAAGTTTTAATGTATTATTAACAATAGTTCAAAGTATAACTTTACCCTCGTACAAACTGATATGGTTGACGATAATTTTGGTTTTTATATATAGCATTATGTTCTACGCTCTTGTTGGAAATCCATTATATATACTAAGGTTCTATTACATACACTAATATATCAACAATATGTACGACACAATTGACATCATCTTCATTTTAGAGGTGACACAATTTACTGAATTAAGATTAATATCAATGCGAGAAAATATCAGTAAATACTAAAGTGAAAACCTACATTTTTATTAAATCTAAACTCATAGAGCATAGTTTGCTCTATTTCTCAATCTAGAGTGAATATGATGGATTGAAAGATATACGTTTAGTAAAAAAAGACCAAATCTGTCATAAACGGGCAAACATGAAGACTTAGTAGTCATTTATTCAATCACTGTAAAGTGGTGTACATAAAGGGTTTGGTTTAATATAAGGTAACTCAAATGGAAACCTATAATAGATATAATAATATGTATAGAATAGGAAAACTAAACATAACCAATTGTAGTTTTTGATAAAGTAAGAAATGCTCTCTACACCAAGAAGTTAAATAAACTTTCCTCATGGAAGCACATACAGGATCTGGTTCTGATGTTAGAAGTCCATATATTCTATCTTGACCGTGACTGTAAAAGCTTCAAGTGAGATTAGCGACTCTGCCACTGACATTTCTTCTACAGACATTCCCCAAACCTGCATTGTGAAGATTAGATTTTACTCTGTAACAAGTGTTTACTAAAACGTTTTCGGGAACATACCACCTCGCTTTCTTACATGTACAGTACAAGTGCTTGATTTTTATATTATAGTAATATGTTTTAGTAAATGGCAGAAATTAAATTTTCTATACCCAAATCCTGAACATATGAAACAAACAGAGCTTACCTGTCGAGTTCCTAATATTCCGCTGTTTATCAGTGTGTTAGCTCTACTTCTTTTACACATCTATTACTTGAGTTAATTGATTATTCTAAATGTATTTTGGTGGAGAATAAGTTATGAAAATTAACGTTTTTGCTAACATATAGATGATTTCCTTAGTTAGTAAGGTATTTACGCTGTATTTTTATTTATAATAATATTTTCCTGTTATTTGGGTAAAATTATATTAGTATTAATAAGAGTAGCTTAGGTAAGTAGAACTTAGTTTTGTCAATTCGATTTGTGATTAGTTCTAAAAACACGATTGTATTCATAGATGAGCAATTTTAAAATGTCCTTCTAACTCTACGGGAATTTAAAGTTTATGCAGCTAGTACAAAAACTTATATTACTATATAAGTATTTTTAGTGATTTTTAAAATGAGTATTTTATGTACTATACAGTGTGAGTTAAAGTATGGATATACTTTGTTAAGATGTTGATGGATAAAGAAGTAGGGATGGAACTCGGATCACCTTTGTAGGAAATTGTAGTAAACGTTTTATCCACTGTGAAACTTTTCCTATTTCCACAAAATAAGATTTTTTGGATGAGTGGTTGCTCAAATGTAAAAATGTACAGACTCATTAAGTGACACTTTATTTGAATGGTATTGATAAAAGAAGATGAACAGTGAAAACTAGAGCTTCCTATTTCAAACCAGTACGGACCAGACGGAATCTAATTAAAATTAATTAAAGTTCTTCATATGTATGTATGTATGTATATTCTTATCCGAGAGAAGAAAGGGGTCAGTCCAAATTAATAAACAAGTCAAAGCTAAACAATTTCCTTTACAGCTCCTGACCAAAAAAAACTGATATGACTAAGTCATGTACAAGATACATATACAAGAGTACATTTTATTGCAGGTGGTTACACGTGCCAAAAATATATATATTATTCGAAAAGAAAAATAAGTTTTATAATTAAATAGTTTAAAAGGACTTAAATTGTCTTCATATAGTGAAAATATAAGAGACTGTTACTAAATAATATAAGAAGCCGGAGGAAATGGAAAGTATAATTAACAAACACCAATCTCTATTTTTCTTTCTTGCATAAACATTATAAGTCGATCGAAGGAAAGAAACCCACTTAGAATACTCTTGATCAATTATTGATAAAACTCTATCTCACTTTGATCATGCCACGATAAAGGAGTAAGAGTAGCTAATGTCAAACTGTATATTACTAGGTCAGTAGCTGGTAAGATTATTTAAATTTTAAGGTCAAAATTATTATTTAAATGTGTAAAGAATAAAACGGTTAATATTCTATGTTTTATAATCATACACGGTCAGTATTATTTGTTTTTCCAGAATAAACTTGTGATTGACAATGAAAATTTATTTAAAATATTGTTAGAACCATAATAGTAACTAATATTTTTTAAACATTGATTTAAGCAATATTACAAGGGCCATAGACTACACTCTTTATACAAAATTCTTTACAAGTATTTTTAAATTTATTAGTTATTATTCTTGGTACCAACAACATTAATACGCAATATTTTCTATATCGAGAATTCTATAAGATAATATTATAAGAGGGAAGACCTTTAATAATCATTTATTATTATCTATACCACACTAAGATATGCAAGCCTAAATATTGTTATCAAATACGAAAGTCCACGCAGTTTAAAAATGCAGTTTGCTTAAAAACAATTTATTATGTGGATCAGAAAATTAAAGTGAATATTGAGGTTACCTGTTATCTTCAGCTTTACTTTGCGTCTGAAAATTGACACTGTTACAAACTTAGCTCCTGGAATCCAGACTGGATTTCACATCAGTATGAAGAGGTAAAAACACATTTTCTGACGAATATACATTCAAATCTTTCTATCTAAATGCAAGCTGGTAAATCTCAACTAAAACTCAAGTTTAATCTACATGAAAAGGCATTGTTACAGTTTTGTCCACAACGATGTATTAGAAACTATCTTATAGTAGGGGAGAGCAAATAAAACCAAAAGATGGAATTTATAACTACATTGTAACAAGTAATTTTGGGATTTTTTAAAATTCAAATCACACACAGTTTTATGTAAGAAAAACAATGGTAATAGATTTTAGACATTTTGCTATGGTGTTATTTATTCAGAATTTTTTAGGATACAACTAGCCCAAAGAAAATCAAATCTTTATTACAATTACACAAATATAATATTGATTAAATAGACAAAGTGAAGTTCAAGAGGGCTAACTCTATTACTTACAGATTCACAAAGCTAACCTGAGGGATGTTGATGTTGGAGGGAGAGAATGGCAATGTCTAGTTCACTAACAACAAAGGACGAAGCTTTGACAGTGCTTGCAGTAAACGGTTGCATCCTCTGTCTCGGGTTACTGACAGTATTGCTTGTTCCTATCTAGGATCGCTGTGTCAATTTAATACATACTGTAATACAAATAATAATTTTTTAATCCAAAATTACCACAAGTTTTAATAATCCCTACAAATAAAAACCTAGACATACTTAAATTACAAGCATTATTTTCTAAATTTGTTTTGCAATATTAAAGTAATTTATTCAATCTTCACATTTTTAGGAATTAAATTTCAATTATTATTTATTAATATATATATATATATATATATATATATATATATATATATATATTAGATAAAACATTATAAAATTTTTAAACAAGTATATTTTAATTTTTTACACACATTAAGAGCTTATGACTTACTTACACCGTAACGATATGCATGCACATGGTTATAAGTTAAATATATACAACTTCGCTAGCACAGCTTTTTGTAATGATATAGTTATTAGCGTCTTAATTATAATTTTCACATATTTCGTAAAACAATACAAAATCTCTTAGTGAAGTCTACGTTTTTAATAGGTGATTATAGACATTTCCTCATTATCGTTTTAGGTTGCAGGATGTATTATGAATGCGTGTTTTAATAAATCAGCTTTATAGCTTAATAAATGTTACTCAAAGTTTCTAACATAAATGGAAAATGAAGACATATAATTTTTTATTCATTTCTACGAAAGCAAACATAATAAGTTTTTTCGTAGGAACATATTCTTATGTTGAACTAAATAATTAGGGACGTTTAAAATGAACGGTTCTTATGCAAACTCCACTTGTTTAAACATTTTTTCTATTTTAAAATTTAAAGATTATCTACATTGGAATTCATAAACAAGATCAAATTTTATAAATATACATATTTTATTATTAGACATGTAATAGTTAACAGTGTAAAACATAATAATCAAGGAATAGAAATTTAAATATTTAAAAATGATAATTTTAGGTTAAATTTTTTATATGGTGTGTTGCAGTGTTATAGAGACCTAGCTTAAATGAAACGACCTATGTATATTTATAAAAATATGGATAAATAAAAACCATTACAACTAAACTGTTTATCAAAGTTGTACGAAATAAATAATAAATAATGTAATGAGATTGTTTATTATTTGTTTGTAATTAAGTAATTAAGGTAATTAAGGTTTACTTGGTAATGAAAACATAGAGTGAAACAGTTTAAAATAAACAGACTAATTCATTACAAAATATAAATAATAATAATAATAATAGTTGCATAACCTTATTAATGAGCAAATGATATTTCTTGCACATCAATAGGTTGTTACAGAACTCCGCAAGGTAAGAATTTCTAACCAACTACTGCTAGTAAATTTTCAAACGTGTAAGGTTACGACACATCAGGTTCTGTATACAAATGAATGCCGACATGCAGTTCGTGCACAGAATAATCAATTTACTGTGCTGCAGCATTCATGGTTGCTACAGGTGGAGTAAATCCTCTGCCTATGGTAATTGAACGTAACTTTTTAATGTAACAGCAAATTTAGTCTGGTTCCTCGATATAGTATATACTAGTATTCTGTTCTTTTGAACCATTCTTTGAGGACTGCTTACTTGATATATTTGTGTGTGTGTGTGTGTGTGTGTGTGTGTGTAATAAATTATATAGAATAAATTGTAGATGTTCCTGATGTAAAATATGAACTATTTAATAAATAAAATAAATACTAGACCAAAGAATCACTATAGTCACACCGCAAAATCTGTGTTATACATTTCTTAAAAAATTATTTACCGTATTATTATATCGTAGATCATGTAGATATATCTTAAATACTGTCATGTAGTATCGTTCGTAACATCGCGTTTGTTTACATGTCGCCAATACATAAGTATAATTTTCTTAGAAGTGTTTTACATCGATTTAAGACCAATAATTTATAAAGAATATATATATATATATATATATATATATATATATATATATATATATATATATATATATGTTTATAGTAAAAAGATTTACAAAATAGTATAAAAGAAAATAAAAGTGAGCAATCAAACCAGGAAAGCATTATAAATAAAAACAATATAACAGCAGCTGAGGGCGTATAACCTTGACGTGCGTGAATAAGTAAAAGAACATTAAATTGATTTTAATAGAAGACTTTTTTAAATTTAATTAAACAATAATATGTTTTTGTTTAATTTTTCAGGAATATTATTTATAACTTTGATAGTGTAAAAATTTTTCATTTATTTTGTTTGCGTATATTGATAGAATGCGTATATTGATAGTATGATTCCTTATAAAGGTTTTTCTATGTCGTTATGGACAATGTAAAATTTATAGCCTGTTACGTAGGGATAAGATGTTTGCTCGACATCGTATTTTTAAAAATCAGTGTACAAATAAGGTTTTTAATGTGGCATTTGTTACTGCCTTTTGCTAGAATATAATTGGTTTGTTATATTACTTTTAATGTTTTTATTAGTTGACATGATCTTACAGGTTCCACAACAAGGTTTTTGATTAAGTTTACAACAGTAGGACCGTGATTCCTTACTTACCTTTTTTATAGGATGGGTAGAGATGAAAAACAGTTTCATTAGTAGGCTTTTTGAATAAAACAATTGGATATTTTGATATACATTCTTTTATTTCTTGAGAATATCGAAGCAGGTAGATGTTGTCCTCATAATTATTTTGATTTTGTAAAGGCCAAGATAAAATATTTTTATGAATTATGTCTGTGTTTTCTTAAATAATAAAGTGTCTAATAGCTAATAGTTATGCCTTGTACTAAGAAGTATTACTGTAGTAAAAATATCTACAATTGAACTTTATCCATAAGAGAACGAGTCTGGATATTCAGGAAATAATTTTCGTGAACAATTCCTAATGTATAGTTGCTTCAAAGTAAAATCTGATATTGACGATGCAGGCTCGAGGAAAGTCTGTAGATCAAAAGGTCAGCAGCAGAGTCACACATCTTACTCGACGGCTTTACTTTCATAACCGAGAAGGAAAATATGATTTTTATACTCAAAACTAAACTCTGTATATATTTGCTTGAGAGAAGCTTATTTTGTAAATATTTGGTATACAATTCACTTCTTAAATTACCAGTAATTAGTAAATAAAAACTTTAATTCCCTTATTTGGTACATTATATTACAACTGATAACAGTTTTGTAATTATGTTCACTTACATATCACCGAACCCTTCATATTCTTGAATAAATGACTACTTAAATTTATACTTGCGTGTATAAGTTTAAAGTTATCTCTAAAGAAATTACAATAAACCGTCACATATATGCTTAAACGCTAGCAGTTTTGTTTTTATTTACATTTAGTTTTATATAAAATTTAGTAATTACTGATTTTCCCTCCCCGCCGATATTACTTCCTGTAACTTAAATAAACTCTAAACCTCTTCATATGATGTTGATGTATATGGATGCCCCATCTAGAGTCATAGGTATTTTGTGTAGAATCAACTATTAAACTGTGGAATGTATATGAAAATACGGAATTCTATAAAACACTATCAGAAGCAATCTCTCTACTTACGAGTCTCTAGAAATGTTTGCAAAGGTTATACAGCTTTGAAATTGTAATAGACTATATTAAGGGCTTTCACTATTATAAATATCTCCCTTAGCTTCAAAACGTTATAAATATTAAATTGACAATATTACTTCTCACAAATGACCTACATAAAATTTATTTATTACCTTATTGAGCGATAATGAGGTGAATTCTCAGAAATAGTTCATTAAAATCATTTTTGTGCGATGTTGAATGTCGGTGGGGCTTAACTTTGTACAGGGAATTACAGCACAGATTACAACGTACGTATAAAACGGATTTTTATGCATAAAAAGGCTTATTTTCTCTGAAAGTGAAGAATCAATACTAGATATTAAGTAATCATAGTAAAATTTTAATGATCCAAAAGTGAACAGTAGGATTACCAATTAAATTTGAAGTAAACGACATAATAAATTCTTAACAAACTATAGTTACAGTTGTTTTATTTTAGTTGAAACCTCACGTTTTACAAGCAATTTTAAAATGAATAAAGCGAGCATGTGTTTCAGTGCACTGTTAGTATGGTATGATGTTGTTATTTACCAAATTTATGTTCGTCATAATTTGAATGATAAATTTAAAATTTTAACCCAAAATGTTGTACTAACATAATAAACAATAGCCAAAATAAAACAATATGCACGATTATTTTAATAGAAACATTATACGATAGTAAAAGATATGATCGTATACATATGATATGATTGGTTAGGAATTTGCTATTTAATCCTTCAATATCAATAATGATGACAGATAATGTAGACAAAGTACATAATCATTGTACATTGTTAGCTACAGCTAGTAATAAATAATAAGCAGTTTTCTTTTATAAGCTGTAAATAAAAAAACACTAATTTCTGCTAGGTACATAAGGTAATATACTATTACAAATTCCATTTATTGCTCGGAACACTAAGACTAAACTTATCACTTCCAGTACATAAAACTGGAAACGAATTTCTCCATTACGTACACCAGTGGATGTAAAGAATGGTTTTATTATGTTTACCTTGATCGCGTTTGAAAACCCAACTATTTCAGCTGCAATGGTAAATACAGTCCCAATGCTAAAGAAAATTGGTTATGTATCTTTCCTAACGTGCTTGCCAAGAGCTATTGAAGTATGAACATATGACAATGGATTTGTTATCGAAGGGTTGTAAATTTGTTGGTTAGCTTACCGATTATTATATCACTATTTTATCATATAATACATTGCATAAATAAATAAATAAAAGTAATAATACTGTTTTTAAGAAATTAGATGACTATTTTGAATTCTAAATATCATACATGTTATTAAATTAAACACAAGACTTATTTTGAAAATCTATTAATCTATAACTAACATATTATAAGGATAGAAAAATTTGTAAAGGGGCTCCATTATACAAAACTATATTCGTATTTAATTATTTGTTTTAACATAGGAATCACCAATATTGTCTTAGATAAATATATCACACTGAAATTGTGTAAACTAATATTCACCATGATTAAACAAGAGTGCGCTGTGAATACATATCGGATGTTTAGGAAATGGTATAGACATAGAGTAAAAAAGCAACGTTTAATTAAATGTATAAATTAAACTGCTATACAAATGTGTAGATTGGGAAGGTATAATTTCTAATAGACTACTCTGTATTATTAACCTCATAAAGATGTACTACAAAAATTCAAAATTAATATTGCATTTAAATTCTTGTAGCAGTGGGTATTTGTTTTAAATTACTTTAAGGGGAGCGGTAAGGCCCTATACCGACCATGTTAAATTCTACAAATTTAGGTACACTTTTCTCAGTTACCATTAAATCTATAGGCCTAAAATTTTGTGTGTGTATTCTTATGATATTTATATAACTACAGAAGCACAATGGTAAAAATTTAAAATAAATTAATAGATAATTTAGATTTTTTTTAAAGTTATTTAAAATTTCTCTTTTTGTAGAAAATTTTTTTTGAAGCTAGTGTGTTGTGCTACACTATCTATTCTGCTTCCATAGTTAGGTAAATAGGTGTTTTATAAGTGGAAAAAAATTGGTTGCCATACCTCCATTGGTTTTTGAGAAAAATGTACCTTTGTTTAAAAAAACACAGTTTTCGGGAAACGACGGTTCTATTTAAAACTAGGTACTGTACTTACTTTAGCTAGCTTAGAACATCCCAGCACCATAGGCAGGGCCATCAGCATGCTCCTGATCCTCCTCTAGAACCAGTCTTCTCTTTTTTCTAGCTGTTCTGGCTTCCTTGGTCATTAGTTGTGCAGATTTGTCGGCTTTCTTGAGTCGCAAAACATCAAAACCACGAAGCGCGAGCACTCAAAGTTAGGCCTAATTCATTGTAGATACCCAACTTACTGGCAAATCCATCATTGAAACTTAGCACTGCATCCAGCACACCTAACTTCAAAGTGTTCAGTCTCACAAACACATTTTTGGGGACTTTATTCCACACTACGTTATTAAAACTTTCGTTAGGATTTTGAGTTTTTTGGTGAAGGCACTTTTTTAGAAGTTCGGAGTTTGCTAAATCCTCATAAATTTGTTTTAATTGTGGCCATTATGTCACTCGGTAAAAATACTGCATCAGTAACAACACAGGTTGTACTATATGAAAGTTGTTCACAGTGTGGAGTAAAATTTCATGCTAAAAGCGCCGGTAGTTACTTCGTAAATAATTTTTTTGCGTACTTAGGATAATCTTGCAACAAAAAGTGTTATATTTTCTGAAACTGTACAAGTCCGAGTAACAAAAAATGAAAAAAACAGAAAACTAAAAAATTTTTTTGCCTTCCCGCTCCCATTAAAACAATCACCAATTCAAAAAAAAGTTGTCTGAATGTTAAGAATTTCAATATTTAAATTTGTTTTTTTCTACGTAGTAGTGTATTTTATAACACAGATAGAAATAATAGTCTTCGTTATTCTTAGTTTAAGTCAAAATATTACAAAAAGCATAAAACAGTTAAAGGGGTATTAACAAAATATGTATACATCTCGTTTTGGAATCATTTTTTATTAGGAAATTAATCTTATAAACTATAAGACTAATAATAAAACTATTGAATTAATCATTCAATTGCAAATTATGTATGAAGAAACGTTCTTTAAATTATTGTAATAATACATCGGGTTATATATTAAAATTTATCATTCCACATTTAATTCAACACTAAATCTGTTACAATGGACATCCTGGAATGCAATGTTACAGAAAAAACTACAACATGTTGCAACTTTAACAAATAAACTTTACTGCCTTTGTAGGATGTTATTACATTACTCTCAACAACTGCTTGCAATAAGCAACAATGATCACACGTCTACATACAATGGGGTGACAGCCTTTGGGTAAATGCAAGCAAGCATAGGTGTGTATGCGTATGATTTTGAAAGTATTTAAAACTTATGTATGAAGACTTATTTCTTACAAAATGTTGGCCCATTAAAATAGTTTAATATTGAACCAAACGACCACAAATAGTATAGGATTAACATTATAAGATTCATAATATCAGAAAAAGATAATTATGTGCACGTTCCCAATGTGCACTATTTTCCAAAGGAATAATTCCCGATGTGTTGGCCTTGTTTTGTGTCAAGTCTCTTTCTTGGTCTCATCTCTCTCTCTCTCTTAGTCCTGACATTGTGTCGTCTAAAGTAAGACGAAAAATACCTCTTTAGATTGCTCTCAAACGATATAAAAATATAAGTAATATGTTTCTGTATTAGTGGAAATATGTCATTAAAAAACCAAACTTCATTTCACAGACAGTAATATTGCACAATCTATGGTTATTACAAAGATTGAAGCAATCCAATTTACTGGATCTTATTTCTTATTATTATATGATTCCTCATAAAGCTTTCTGACATATTAAATTTTTTCGTAATGAAAATATAAATAAAATTGTTAAACATTTTAAAGGTAGCTTTACTAAAATCCCCCCAAAAAATACTAGACTACATTTAAATCGTAACTGATTTTCTGATAGAACTGTAATTACTGCATATAAAAGCGTATGTCATTGTGGAGATTTCGTAAAAAAGTAGTAAGTAGTAGCTCGTGCCAAACTGGTACCAGACCAGATATTGTCAAGATAGTGAGTGTTTGTCAGAAACTATTACTCAGTGTTATCTGTACTCGAGTCTCCAGCTGATGATGACAAGGACCTATCTGTCAGTTTATCAGCAGGCTGCAGATCGACAAGACTACAACATTAAGCGTAATCTAGGTAAATAGGTATCTCATCGTTTCATTAGGTGTACAATTGCACTTAATTCGATGATTTAAAACCAGTCCAAAAGTAAACGGGTGCAAAAAAAAACATAATCAATATATTTAGGGCTATATTAAAATTTCCATTAGGAGATTTTGGTATTTAACATGTACAGAAACGTGATATAGTGTGTTGTGCAAAACATTTCCTGAACTAAATTTCAAATTTAAATTTAATTAAAACTTATTTCTGTTATCCTATGAAATAATCTATTTTGTAAAATTAAATAGCGTTACAGTTAAACCCAGACCAGTATTGTTTCAGAGGACAACGACTAAAGGGAAAGGACTAATTATATCTGTTACATATTCACAATGCTAATCTGCGGGATGTTTTAGTTAGGGGAAGGCAATATTATGTACTATTTCACAAATAACCTAGGACAAAGCTACATATCATCTTGCAGTACTATATACTCTCGAGTATAATAACATATTTGAGTATTCGTGTTATTTTGTTAATTATTGCAAGTTGTTTTATTACTGCTAATTTTACAACTCACACTTAAATAAAAGTTTAAATATTCCTTACATTTGAAATTTTTAATAAATACGGTAAAAAATTAAAATACAAGTTCAGTATAAAAATATTATCCTACAGGCTTCGAATTTTTTGCTAATAATAAACTTATATTTTTCCATTAAAGGGTTTCTTTATGTGGTTTATTAAGAAAACGATAATGATTCTTATAAATTAAATTTACAGCTTGATAACTGTTAGCCAGGGTTTATAAGGTAAATTAAAATGTAATCTATATATATTTTTTATTAATTTACAAGGCACATATATGGCGATTTGTTCGAAGTATTAAATTCGTATAATACACAGGGAATAGAAAGTAGTAATAGAAGATTGTTTTTTAAGTACTTTTGTCAACTCATCGTATCTTAAAAACCTTTGCTAAAAAAGATTTTTTATATATTAGTTTATATAAAACTAATTATTAGTATTTTCTCTTCAAAATTTACACACACTTATATCATATGAGCCCATCTGCAGTTTTGTTAAAAATATTCAAATAATGATGCCTCGCAAATTTAATGCATACTTTATAATGGATGATTTATGATACACACTACAAGGGATTGCATAATATTTCAGGAGTATTATTAGTTACAGTGTTATATATAGATAATTTCAAAGTTTATTTCTTTTTATCAACTGATATTTAAACAAATGCTATTAAAGGTGAAATTTTTATCACGGTGCTATAATTATATTAAGTAACTAGATGTATCAAATAGTTCACAACAACTTAATAAAAGAAAATGTATTACACAGAATGAAAGAATTATAAGTAAAAATAATTTTGTACAGATTAAAAAATACAAGCTACGCTACTTTAGAAAATGAGCGGATAACTTTTCTTGTACAATAATAGTTCATTCTGAAACTCCGACTTTACAGAGCAAGAAATTCTAGTTCAACTACTTCTAGTAAATGTTCAAACGTGTGTAGCTACGACACATCAAGTTCTGCATACAAATGAACACTGACGTACAGTTCGTGCACAGAATACTCAATTTACTGTTCTGCAGCATTCATTGTAGCAACATACACGGTAATCCTCTGACTTCGGTAATTGAACGTAACTCTTTGTTGTAACGGTAAACATTGTTTGGTTACTATTTATATAAAACTACCTATGTCCTGCTGCATAACTTTTATGTGTGTTGACAGTTACATAAATAGAATATTGCTTAAAATAAATATCATTTATAATTTTTAGAAATATAATTCACAAATAAAAATTATGTAATCGTATAAAAGTTATTATTTTAGAAAATTTTTATAGTAATATTTAATTATAGACGTTCAAATAAATGTTACATTTGAAAATCGTTTACCTGAAATAATAAAAAAAGTTCAGAAATTAAGTAAATGTAATATGATAATTGGTTGGTAAGAATATTCTAATATAACGTTTTATTATAAAAAAACAGTAATAATAAAGGTAGATTTCAGATACTCCACTCGAAATAAGATGTCTGTAAATTTTCATTTTATTACAATTTTGTAATATAATGTCTCTAACAGTTTGAGATTCATCAAGCTTTCCCTAGAAACTGTCATCAGTTAGCCAGAAATGGTGAATATTCTTTAAAAATTTACAACAAGTTGGTCCTTAATGAAAAACTGAAATACTCGTCAAATCCAACAAACGAGAATCATATATTGAGATTCTGCATGATATGCTTTTTCTGACATTGTCACCACAAGAACTACTGCAATATGTGTAAATAAGCCTACTGTGAATTTGCCCTCATGAAAATCATCGTGAAGTTCTCAGTTTCTGGAAGTTAAGATGGCGTATCTATTGTTTAGTTTAGGAAATATTTTATTTCTTGATCATCCATGAATGACAAGAGCAATATAAAGGTATACGTGTGTATGTGTGTGTGTGTGTGTGTGTGTGTGTGTGTGTGTGTGTTTGTAATCATGTCCTAATGAAGGGGCCTTAACCATAAATAACTGCCTTGTTTCTTTATCGTAAGGTAAGCTATAACTTTCAAGAAGGTGTTGTACATGGAAATCAAAAGAAATGGTGGAATCGCCTGACCAATTCCTGCAAACCAAGAAAGAATCCTTCGGGCCATAGGGCATTCTTGTTCCACAGGAAATGAATAAATCGATAATAATCTTCTAGTGGTGAGTGAGAGAAAGACTCTTTAGTATGATCACAAGTTAAAGTTATAACATGAAAGTTGTTTTTAAAAGCAACAGGCTAAGTTTTTAAAGTCCTCTTTTTGCAGCCTTGTATTATTTGTAATGTGTTTTGGAAACAGGTCCAGCTTGCACTCGCTATAAATTTCCTCTTCGGAGTCGAGAGGTTATTTGGTTCTTTGGAGAGGCCTCTACTGCGCAAATTTTTATATCTTTAAACTCAAATCATTAATATAAAAAAGAAAAGTTTTTAAAATGAATTATAAGCTATTCGATAAATACAATTTTCATTTTTACAAATCCTAGTACGTTAAGGACACGTTCCCTGTTTGTAGTTTTTAAGTAATGTATAATATTAAAAAAAATTAGCTCCGATTTCTGACAATTATTTAGCAATGACAAGTGTGTTTAATTTTGTTTGGTAATGTACAATAGTCATGAAAATAGTTTCACTAATAAATAATTAGGCATAATGGTTTATATAAAGTAACAATGTCTAACACAAAAGGACATGTTGTGTGCAGGGAGATATTGTTTTCTATCACAGTCCAGCTATATCTCCGTGTAGGCGTATAATATATGCCACTATGTACAAAGATATCTCGACCCTACTTACACGTTTCATTTACCCTTTAGCATTTAAAAGCTATCTTTATATACTGAAAAGAGTGAAAAATAGTGTATTTTCAAATTTATTAATTGTCAAAAAAATAATGTTTCAAATAAAAGAATAAGCTGTAGATGCTTCTTAATTATAGGTTATACTTCTTTGTGTTATTATATTATATTATACTTATAAATATTATATTATATTACTATTATTATGCCTACATCAAATAAACCATTATAAATACAAAAAAATAATAAAGATCTTCATTATATAAAGTAAAACTTATATCATTCTGAAAATTTACACTGTATGACAGTCTTTAAAAATTTTGTAATATAATTTATATTACAATAACTAACAAATATAGTTTTAATATCATTATGTAACACAAAATGTTGGTATAGCATTATATTTAAAACTGATGAAATATGTAATAAAGGTTTTCCCACATAATTATTATGTGAATTGAAGATTATTTAATTAAACGAAACATGTAAAACAATATTTATGTTTTATAAATCAACACTAAATACTATTACGTTGGAACTAAGGCAAGCTTAAGGTAAAACAGATTTAAATGCATCAAAGAAGATTCTGAATGCCAGAATAACTTTATCGCCTCTTTCATTATTTATAAATTTAAAAGAATATATTTTCAAAGCCCATCTAAAGACTAATAAACAAAATTCCACTGTTATTTACGTATTAATCACTAATAATCTCCACATAATCTCTATAATATTTACAGGGACATGCCTTAATCAAATTATATTAAGCAAAATGTTTTGCTGTCAAGTTATACTTTGTTTAGTAGCCTTAGCTTTATTTGCTCTACCACCCTATCGTAATTATCAAATTATTATTATTATTATTATTGTACTTATGCTCGTCGAAATTTCTGATTAGAGTTAACGGTTCTCACTCTTTTTTATTTCAAAACTCTTAACAACATAAAATATAATGAAAAGCTTACCTTTATTTTAATACGATTACCAAACTTTCAAAGAATAATGTAATTTGGGATGAGAATTTGGTTACCATAAATCTTGATTTTCGTTTTGTTTATTTAATAAAATTATTTTATATGGAAATATTTGTTTATTCTAGTACTCACGAGTACATTGGAAACATAATGAAACAGCCACGCTTATCATTCCAAAACAAAATAAGTGTAGCAACCTCAAAAATGATATCAAGATAATGGCTTTGTATGTATAGATAGGATTAACAATAATTCCATTCATATGTACTAGGATGAGGCTTTCGTTGTACTACGTGTTTGTGTATGTATGGAGACATATCTACGACAGAATGAATCATAAATATAACTTGCTCTGCTGGATAAATAAATCATGTCAGAGATAGATTACAAATCCCACAAATAAGTTTTCATTTTTAGCTTCTCAAATTACTACACATTGGTTCTACTACACAGGACTTGAGTAAGAATAGCTGTTTGTTTACAGCACAAGAAGACCAACACCCAGCCTCGTAGTGTGAATCCAAATAAAATCAAAATAAAATATAAATATTATTTGTTAAGCATTACCTGGCATTTAGTTCAAATTTTAGTGATATTCCTTCCTTCCATATTTGGATCATAAAAAGGTCGGTACTTTGAATGCCTAATATTCAGTCATGCTTCTTTACTTTTTACAGAAATAAATTATTATGTACTTCTAAATTTTTTTTAACCTGTGATGTAATTTCTTATACAAAGTTATGCTCCATCCAAATCCAATAAGGCCAAACTATAATTTTAATTTACCCCTTCTGCAAACTTACCACATATAATTGATTAATAAGATAATATTTAATATTGCATTTAAATTATTCGTAAAAAAAATATTTTGTTACTAAAAAATTTTAAAATTGGTTTAATCTTAATGAAAAATGTATTATAGTAAAGGCTTTTATTATCACTACTAAATATATTCAATATTAAAAACCCGTACACCGATTACAAGAGACCTGTAAGTAAGAAGATTGTTATTGATGGTGTTTTAGAGAAATGTATATTTTCATATGACTAATTGGGGCATCCATAGAGGTTCATTATATTAAGTGTTTCCGATTTTAGTGAAGTTACAGTAATTAATATCTTTAGGAAGAAATATCGGTAAGTAGTAAATTTTAAACGAAACCACATGTTTATCCAAATACAAAATGTTAGTGCTTAAGTAACTCTAGTACTCAAACTAGAGAATATGTGACGGTTAGAAAGTGAAAGAAAATGACGTTGACCATGTGGGTGGGAAACTTAAAAGCATAAAATGCAAATAGTCATTAACTCATTTAGCAAGTATATGAACTGTTTGGTGTAACATAAGTAAACATGAATTCAAACATGTTACTTGATATAATAAACGTATCAAATAGGAGGACTTGATATATTTCCTAATGTTTCGTAATGTAAGAAATAATTATAAAAAAAAAATTTTATACAACTTCCTCATGCAAACACATACAGAATGTTGTTTAAAGTGTCAATATTTTACTTCTTGGCTACGAAAGCAAAGACCTTGTCTGAGATGTGTAAGTCTGCCACTAACATTTTATCTACAGACTTTCCTCAAGCTTGCATCCTTAATATCAGACTTTACTCTGTAGCAAAGATATATATCAAATTATTAATTCCACCACGTTGTATAACATTAAAAATTCGAGAGTTAGATTGTTCATAGAGATGATTTCAAGTAAAATTGAATTTACAAAATTACCTTGGAATAAATAGTAATATTAAAGTCTACATATGTATTTAACTATATCAACTTTAGATGAAGACGAAACCAATTCATGTTATGTATTTATACAGTAATATTTTTTTCTATTAATCAGTTTAAAACTTAAAATAATTTAGTTTAACCTAATTATATGAAAATAAGTAGTTACTGCTTTAGCCCAGTAATAAAAGCCACAATGATATATTTATCTGTAAAATAGTGTTTATTTAATTTAAGTCTCGTAAGCAGTATTTACAATGAAATATACAAAACAAAAATATGCAGATTAATTTTTCTTAATAAATATTTACAGATATTTTATATTTTTATAAGAAATATAATAGCTGTTGTAAATATTTTTACAATGTACGAAACATGCTAAGAAGATTTGTGTAAAACTATACAATAATTATATAATTACATTCCACCTACCGATTCGAAAATTTATTTTATTTTACTATGTCTTTTAAATCTAAACCTGTTTATAAATTGATAACTTTTACATAGAAGAACGAATTACGAACAACTTTTGGTTTGATAAAAAAAAGTTAATTTGTGCATCATATAAACTTGAAATTTTAACATTAAATTTAAAAAGAACAAACCAATATAATGTTATTGTACTAACTTTTTTATTAATTTTTGCTTCAACGTGGACATGTACATGTATATAACGCCCAACCTACAATTGCAGGAAAAGCACAGTTGTGTGGATTGGTAACTCGCATTCTTGATGTCGTTAGGTCCGTCGGAAGGTTAATTTGCTCCAAACCAACTTTTAAGTATGGGATATTGTTGCACTTATTGAAGTTATTGTTCTCGTGTTTTGTAATACTAACATTTCGATCAGACGAAAACGCTTTTCGACCATCATTGAATAGCATACTGCTAAGAAACGAATATAGTCATAAAAGTATGTTATACTATTTATTTAAGATATAATTGCATCTTTTTTATTTTAATCAGCATTTCAATAGTGAATGCAACATTTCTAACAATATATGGGCAAACACGCCATAAAACTTTAATTGGGCGTCTGTTGAATTTAATGTTTGAACAAAAAAGGCTTGTTGTAAACTAACGGTGTATTAATATTAGTACAATCACAATATTTTCCCAATAAATATCATATGCTCTCTTTAGTTTTAATAATAATATTAATTTATTACGACTAGATAAGATTATATTGCTATTATTTCCTTGAAACTTGTTGTATTGTTGGATTGGGTGCTTTGGATTGTAAGATTATTATGCCTTTCCCACTGTCAACTACATGTGATAAGTGACTTATAATAATTTTATTCCTCAGAAACTTTAACGTTTTCAACTAATAAGTTTACGTTTAACTCTTTTGATTTAAAGCACTATTTGTAATTATTTATACTTGAGCATAGTAAAAACACCTACAGTTTCATGATAATATTTATGTCTACACAAATTATGCGCTTAGATGAGCATTTATGTGTTTAGATAAATTATGTGTCCCAGAATACCAGTAGTTAAACCTTACCCTACATCAAGAATTTTATTACTTGAATTTATTACCCATTTCAAAGCCAATAAACATTATATCTATTTCATATTTGTAAATAAATTCATTAACAAGAAATAGTATGGGGTTTTAATATAACAGTATATCTTAATTCTGAATCTATGAACCCTAGTGTATATTGAGGCATTAAATAGTAACCACACTACAATTGTCAATAATAATACAAAAAAGACTTATTATTTATTTTCCATGTCATGTTCTTTCTCTGTGTTCGGATTTTGTATTCACACTATTCTTAAGTAATTTATAAAGTATATAATGTTTTATTAGTCTTAAATGTAAGGGAATTGTTTTCAACATTGCAAGATAATAAATAAGCTTCAACAGCGAATACGAAGATGAACACTGAGATAAAATTGTGGTGGCAAACTTAAAGGTTATCACTGAACTCCGTGAGGTAACTGATAAGACAACCAATGATCTCAGCACAGTCGATTTAAACTGCATGTGACCTTGACACATGTATGCACCTTTACCTACATACGTTAACCCTGACTGCTAAATGCATTTATATGGTTTTTATCTCTTCTGATCACTTCCGATAGATATAAAATTAAAATTGTTGTCAAATTAAAAATTAAACGATGACATATTCATATATTATCTTACAAATTGCTGTTATATTTCTTAAACAGATGACGATGATACATTTACAAAGAACGGTTATGCATTCGGAATTAAGGAATTATTATATTATATTAAAAAAATACGAGCATATACATATCTCTTTGGCAAGTAAAACACTTAATACGTAACATATAACCCATCTTTATTCATGGTTTAAATTAAGTCCTGTAGGATACTCTGTACGGTTAGTTAGTATTCCAGTCGTATTACCTGATTGAAAAAATAAATGTTTTCTTACAGCAAACTAATGGCACAATTTAGTCAAATACGTCATAAATAAATAAAAAAACCATTCCAAACCAAAATCGTCTATTAGGGGGTATAGGAGGGGTGGTTTTTAGGGGTGAAAATGGTTTTTTTGCAATTTGTGAGTAAACAATGCATCCTATTGAAAAAAGTCAAATGTAAAAGTTGTTGGAAATAAAAAAATCTACAACTTATGTAGTAATCATTTCTGCCCTAACCTCAAAAATTTCCCAAAAAAATTCAAAAAACAGTTTTTTTGGTTTTTAATTTTTTTCTTTTACAAAAATGGTTCGATTGAGCTGAAAGTGTGAAAAAATATACTTTGTGCGTATCTAGTAATTGAACTAAGCTTGGAGGATTTTGACACATTAGGCTGACAAAATCTCTCTTTCGTATTTCTGGTGAAGTAAACATTTATATTTTGCATGATTGATTATCTGAAGCTTTGCATGCAACGTATGTGAAGTTAGTTTCGCACCAAGTAGTGCTATTTTAAAAATACTTTGTTGTACCATCTACGATTGTAACCTTAACGCTGACTAATTTACTTTAAAATACAATGGGAATTTAGCACAATGTTTTCCACTAGTTGGTATTATCAACGAAATAAGATATATGACTTTGTAGGTGCCTGTACACGATACCTTTATACCTGCAAAGGAGACACTATACCGGTAACATTTAAGGTTAACATTTATTTCTCTATTACTTTTATATTGCATTTTTTTATAGTTTTCCAAGAACTAAAAGCTTTGAGTGGATTGGAAAATTATATTTTAAAACTAATTTTTATTTCTTCAAATTATAAACTTAATTTATTTTAAGCAATGCTATTAATATCTCTCTCAAGTTATCAAATATAACAGAACACGATAGTTTTTATACCAAGAATGCTAACAAAATGTTGTGTTACATTACAAAGTTACGTTCAATTACCAGAGGCAGTGTATTTACCGCCTGTAGCAACCATGAATGCTGCAGCACAGTAAATTGATTATTCTGTGCACGAACTGTATGTCGGCATTCATTTGTATGCAGACCTAGATTTCATAGCCTTTCACGTCTGATCATATACTAACTGTAGTTCAGCTAGAATTTCTTGGATTACGGAGTTTTCGAACGAGCTATTGTTGTGCAAGAAACAGTATTCGCTCATTTGTAAGGGCATTTTTCGTATATATTATTCTTATTAACTATATTTATTAACTTTCTTATAAATAACTTATTATTTATAACTAATCTTTTATAACTTTCTTATTAACTATATCCTATCAGGGAATAACATTTTTCAAATTACACTAGCAGTGTATAATTTCAATATGTCCTGAATGATATGTCTAATTTTTTATTAAAGAATACAAATTCTATAATAAATAAATGAATAAATTGTATAAATTACTATGGATTCATCATTTCTTAGCGATTTAAGAGCACTAATCTCTTATTGTATAAATTGTATAAAATTTAATAGTTCTAACCATAATACATTCTTACAGATAATTAAAACATCATTTCTTTCCTATACTGACATTTACATTCTGTTGTTATATTTACTAGAGTCGATCAATGAGTTACACACTGATAAACTAATTTCAACCAAATAGAACTAAGCAATGATAAACTTATAAGATTTAGATGGAGAATCGATGTACGAAAAAGCGTGAACAGAAGCAGTAATGCAAGGAATTTATCCTGCTTAATTACAGGAATATTAATTCATAACTCAAAGGTAAAGTGGTTTACTAAAAGTGTAGATCCAGTTCTAATAAGCACCTTCGAATTCTGTAGAAAAAAACGGAATAAAAAATTAAGTTTATGCTCTTGATTAGTTAGTAAACAAATATAACAATTATCACTTTAGTACGAGCATATTATTTATTATTAATATAATATTGTTGATATGCCAAATTTAATTTGTTGTCAGCAATTTTATCGCGTGTAAATTATTTTAACTAATTAAACTGAAATTTTACATGGACAATCTTAACGTTGCTGGTAAGGATATAGACTTTTTCTTATTCCTGAAATAACTACGGGCTGAGCCCCATAGTCTATAAACTACAACAAAATCCTATTTTGTTCTATAAGATTGCATTAGAGTAACTAGTTGTTAATAATCTAAAAAGATTTAAATTTTAATTAGATCAAATCCTCTGCGTAGGCATTGTTTTATAACATTAAAATCAAATGTTTAATTAAGTGAACCAATTTTCTTCTATGCTAGTGTTAAAAGCATAAATTAACCTTGACAATAACGATACGTCTTTTTAAATGTTGTGTGCAACTGCTGTTGAAAACACAACAAAAAACTTCAAAATAAAAATAAAATTTATAATTTTTTAAAGATTTTAATAACTTTACATTTGTCCTTAGCTAGTTGTATATTTGTAGTAATGAAATACATCTTACTTTAATTTTACGAGTCTTGCAATCCTATCTTAGGATTTATATTACAGCATGCTTCTCATACCTGTGTATACCTGTATACTGATAGTTATTGATTATGACGCAGGGCATAACCGATTTGTACTGTAATACATTACGGTGGCCAATAATATACACATTTGGCAAGTGTTTTTTTATCTAAGGAACAATGCAAACTCAACATTGTAGTCTAAAACATTATGCACTCGTACCAAAAGTGCTAGTAAACGTATAAAAATTATGTCATTGCTAGCAAAGTTGCGGGTTACTCTAAGTATTATAATAATTTACAGAAATTAAAAGGAATGGAAATAGTGCACTGAGTGTATGTAGCCGATACGAAGCCAGGTTTGGATTATCTAAATTTTTTCACATTGCTTAGCTCAATTCCAAATAAAGATTTAATAAAGTTTAACGTGATTACGTTATTTCTACTATTTTATATTGTAATTTATTATACATCGTATGATTAAAGCATTATGTGATTTAAGTGAGTTATGCAATAATGCGTAATAAAACTATCTAGTGATATTGGTTTATAATGTATATAAAAATATGTTTTAATACTTTAGGTAATGTTTTAAAATTACCTAATTTTTACCGTCTGTTTTGTATATTCCATAGAATTGTATAGAGTGACAACTCCAAGTATAGTACTCGTTAAAAGATCAGTCGCAATTCTTTGCCACTGATGAGATGAGAATACATTTAAATTTTATTTTTCATGTTGGTAATAAGGTTAGTACACCTGTTTAACCAACATTGCAACAATTTCAAAACTGGTTTAACATTCGAAGATATCAGACATTGCACATTATTAAAAACGTATTAATGTTAAGTTTGTAACCCTAAATGTACTAATTTATTAATATTATTTTGTTTTTGTTATAACATAATAATATTACGTAATAATATTAACAAGGTAACAGACTTATCTCGAATTGTATATTTCAATAAATCGATAATGCAGTAAATTGAATAAATTTTATAGATACTACTGGTCTATTAATATGTGTATACATATACAATTTCAATGTATAATTATCTCACGTATGGTATTTGTATCCATAAGTTCTATTTAGGTTTGTCATTAAACTCTTTAGTCAAACTTTAGAGGCACAATACTATTGTATTCCATGATAAGAAAAAGATGCTGTACTGCCCTTCAGGAGGTAGTACCTGAGAAGTATTATTTGTAATGGTTTAACGTTATTTATTAACACAGATTTCTTCAAAAACACTACATTGTAAATCGGCCAATAATTTTCACCCTCTAAATATAGTCTGCCGACACCAATATTTAATATTTAATACACAGGGTTCTCTAACAATAAGGCCGAACTAATGTTAGAGAACCCTGTGTATTAAATATTAAATAACTGAGCAAATTAACTGACAGAGATTACCGCCAATTACTGACTGAATATTGGATGAATAAACATTAAACATACGCAGCTGAAGTTTCCGGAGAATTAATTTAATTATTCTCACAACTCACGTAGTGAATTAATCAATGGAACAATGTTTATATTCTGTTTATACTTGCCTAGGCTTCAATTCATATAAATATTTACATAACAAGATAATCACCCCTTAAACATTCACTCCAATAAAGATCATAATAACATATAAATGAAGAAAAGTAATTTTTTGGATACATCCTTCTTAAGAACATAGACAAGTAACTACTGAAAATAAATTTAATATGTTAAAAATATACTTTCAGATTTCTGAAAGATCCTGAAGGTTTTATGTTATTACGTATAAAACCTGTTTTATTGTTAGATATCTTTTTTTAATTTTTAGGATCCAGAATACTCAATCAATATGAATGGTTCATTTAAAAGGGAATGTTTACAAAAGTAACTGGATATAACATTGTTCATAACATTAATTTATTTTGTTAATATTTTGATCATTAGTACTCTTGTTGTCTTTAGATATACAAATCAGTACATTTTACCTGTTAAAGAATTTACCATTAAGCCAAGTAACATAAATATATAATATGTATATTTTAGGTCTGGAAACAATTGAAGAAATATTTTATAAATACGATCTCAATTATTGACCTTGTCCTCGTACATTACGAAAGTACTTGTTATTTGAAGAGTGCATTCTCCTAATATGAATTTGTATAATATCAAACAAGTCGCTTTGTAAATAACTATTACACTAGGATATATTTAGCTAACACCAGTATTTTGTTATTTAAAAATGTTTAAAAAATTATGGTATTATAAATATTATGAAACTACACCATTGAAATAAAATCCTAAACACTTTTAAGTCGTTGAAGCAAATATAAAAGTTCTTTAACAATTACATCAACTTTTGGTGCTGAAATATAAATAATAAAAGCTGCAGTGAAGAAAAAAGTCAGCAATTTGGGAACTGCGGAGGTAGAAGCCAGTGAATTCAAATTAGCCAAGATTGCCCTGCCTGTCATGCGGCGATTGAAATTTTACTTCCGACAATGGAAGTCAAATTGCTTTGAAGGATAAGAAAGCCATGTAAGATTACAGCTAAAAGTAAAATCTTCATCGTTATGAATGTAAATGTTTTGCAGTTTGCAAATTCAATGTTCTTCAACCACACGAGTGATGTACAGTCCAATATATAAAGAATTGCAGCTTATATCTTTCCTTATAATCGATTTTCATCGTAAATCCTGTAATATTCCAAACTAATTAAAACCACTAAAAATATTGTCAAGGACATACCTTTTTATATTCCAAACTGCACCCATTTTGCACAAACAAAAGTGTTTAAGATCGAGTTGGAGTTATTTAAGTTTTTTACATTTAAAATTTATTTTTTTCCAACCTCTCATATCCTGAAAAATGTGATGTTTATATAAAAAGCATATATTCATATGGAGTTGTTATGTTTAAAGTTTTATGGTATTATTTACAACAGTTCAAAGTATAACTTAACCCTCGTACAAACTGATACGGTTGACGATAATTTTGTTCTTTATACATAGAGTTATGTTTTACGCTCATGTTGGACATTCATTATATACACTAAGGTTTTGTTACATACACTAATATATCAACAGTAATTATGACACAATTGACACAAACTTCATGTTAGAGGTGACATAATTTACTGAAGTTTAAGAAAGTAATATCAATGGGAGAAAATTAACAGTAAATACTGAAGTAAAAATCTCATTTTCATTAAATCTAAACTGATAGGGCATAATTTGCTCTTTTACTCAATCTAGAGTGAGTATGACGGATTGAAAGATATATAAATCTAGGAAAACATGACCAAATCGGTCAGACAGGTGCAAAAATAAAGACCTAGTAGTCATTTATTCAATACAAGTTAAGGGATGTATATAAAGAATTCGGTTTAATATAAGTTAACTCAAATGGAAACCTATAGTAAATATAATAATATGTATAGGATAGGAAAACTAAACATAACCGATTGTAGTTTTTGATAAAGTAAGAAATGCTTTCTACACCAAGAAGTTAAATAAACTTTCCTCATGGAAGCACATACAGGATCTGGTTCTGATGTTAGAAGTCCATATATTCTATCTTGACCGTGACTGTAAAAGCTTCAAGTGAGATTTGCGACTCTGCTACTGACATTTCTTCTACAGGCATTCCCCAAACCTGCATTGTGAAGATTAGATTTTACTCTGTAACAAGTGTTTACTAAAACGTTTTCGGGAACATACCACCTCGCTTTCTTACATGTACAGTACAAGTGCTTGATTTTATATTATAATAATGTGTTTTAGTAAATGGCAGAAATTAAATTTTCTATACCCAAATCCTGAACATATGAAACAAACAGAGCTTACCTGTTGAGTTCCTAATATTCCGCTGTTTATCAGTGTGTTAGCTCTACTTGTTTTACACATCTCTTTCTTGAGTTAATTGATTATTCTAAAAGTATGTTTGGGGAAAATAAGGTATGAAAATTAACGTTTTTGCTAGCATATAGATGATTTCCTTAGTTAGTAAGGTATTTACGCTGTATTTTTATTTATAATGATATTTTTCTGTTATTTGGGTAAAATTATATTAGTATTAATAAGAGTAGCTTAGGTAAATAGAACTTAGTTTTGTCAATTCGATTTGTGATTAGTTCTAAAAACATGATTCTATTCATCGATGAGCAATTTTAAAATGTCCTTCTAGCTATACGGGAATTTAAAGTTTTTGCAGCTAGTACAAACAATTATATTACTATATAAGTATTATTAGTGATTTTTAAAATGAGTATTTTATGTACTGTACAGTGTGAGATAAAGTATGGATATACTTTGTTAAGGTTTTGATGAATAAAGAAGTAGGTTTGGAACTCGGATCAACTTTCTAGGAAATTGAAGTAATCCTTTTATCCACTGTTAAACTTTTCCTATTTCCACAAAATAAGTTTTTTTTGGATGAGTGGTTGCTCAAATGTAAAAATGTACAGACTCATTAAGTGACAATTTATTTGAATGGTATTGATAATATAAGAAGAACAGTGAAAAATAGAGCTTCCTATTTTAAACCAGTACGAACCAGACGGAATCTCATTAAAATTAATTAATGTTCTTTATATGTATGTATGTATGACCCTTTTCTTATCCGAGAGAAGAAAAGGGTCAGTCCAAATTAATAAACAAGTCAAAGCTAAACTATTTCCTTTACAGCTCCTGACCAAAAAAACTGATAAGACTAAGTCATGTAAAAGATACATTTACAAGAGTACACGTACATTTTATTGCAGGTGGCTATGCGCTCCAAAATACTAAATATATATATATATATATATATATATATATATATATATATATATATATATATATATATATTATATATATATATTTAGATAACGCGTTTCAAGTATAACTCATGGTAATTAAATTTTCGTTGTTTATTCGAAAAGCAAAATAAATTTTATAATTAAATAGTTTAAAAGGACTTAAATTGACTTCATATAGTGAAAATATAAGAGACTGTTACTAAATAATATATGAAGCTGGAGGAAATGGGAAGTATAATTAACAAACACCAATCTCTATTTTTCTTTCTTGCATGAACATTATAAGTCGATCGAAGGAAAGAAACCCACTTACAATGCTCTTCATCAATGTAATATTACTGATAAAACTCTATCTCACTTTGATCATGCCACGATAAAGGAGTAAGAATAGCTAATGTCAAATTGTATATTACTACGTCAGTAGCTGGTAAGATTATTTAAATTTTAAGGTAAAAATTATTATTTAAATGTGTAAAGAATAAAACGGTTAATATTCTATGTTTTATAATCATACATGGTCAGTATTGTTTGTTTTTCCAGAATAAACTTGTGATTAGAAACGAAAATTTATTAAAAATATTATTACAACCATAATAGAAACTAATATTTTTTAACCATTTATTTAAGCAATATTACAAGGTCCATTGACCACACTCTTTAGACAAAATTCTTTACAAGTATTTTGAAATTTATTAGTTATCATTCTTGGTACTAAAATGGAACATTTCACAACATTATTTTGCAATATTTTCTATATCGAGAATTTTATAAGATAATATTATAAGAGGGAAGACCTTTAATAATCATTTATTATTATCTATACCACACTAAGATATGCAAGCCTACATATTATTGTCAAATACGAAAGACCACGCAGTTTAAAAATGCAGTTTGTTTAAAAACAATTTATTCTGTGGATCAGAAAATTAAAGTGAATATTGAGGTTACCTTAATGTTATCTTCAGCTTTACTTTTCGTCTGAAAATTGACACTGTTACAAATTTAATTCCTGGAATCCAGACTGGATTGCACATCAGTATGAAGAGGTAAAACACATTTTCTGACGAATATATTCAAATCTTTCTATCCTAATGCATACTGGTAAATCTCAACTAATTAATCTACATGAAAAGGCATTTTTACAGTTTTGTCCACAACGATGTATTAGAAACTATCTCATAATAGGGGAGAGAAAATAAAACCAAAAGCTGGAATGTATAACTACATTATAACAAGTAATTTTGGGATTAAAAAAAATTCAAATCACACAGAGTTTTATGTAAGAAAGGAAATAGTAATAGATTTTAGACATTTTGCTATGGCGTTATTTATTCCGAAAATTTGTATGATACAACTAGCCCAAAGAAAATCAAATTTTTATTACAATTACACAAATATAATATTGATTAAATAGACAAAGTGAAGTTCAAGAGGGCTAACTCTATTACTTACAGATTTACAAAGCTAACCTCAGGGATGTTGAAGTTGGAGGGAGGGAATGGCAATGTCTAGTTCACTAACAACAAAGGACGAAGCTTTGACAGTGCCTGCAGTAAACGGTTGGATCCTCTGTCTCGGGTTACTGACAGTATTGCTTGTTCCTATCTAGGATCGCTGTGTCAATTTAATACATACTGTAATACAAATACTAATTTTATAATCCAAAATTACCACAAGGTTTAAAAATGTCCACAAAAAAACCTAGACATACTCAAATTTCAAGCATAATTTCCTAAATTTGTTTTGCAATATTAAGGTAATTTAATACAATCTATAGATTTTTAGGTTCTAAATTTTATTTTTATTTTTAATAAATATTGTATAAAACATTATAACATTTTTTAAATAAGAATATTTTAATTCTTTACACACATTAGGAGCTCATGACTTATTTATAAAGTTACGATAGGCATGTACATGGTTATGAGTTATGTAAATACAATTTCGCTAGCACAGATTTTTGTCATCATATAGTTATTGGCGTCATAATTATAATTAAAAATAAATGTGTTATATATTGTTTTACATATGTCGTAAAACAACGCAAAATCTTTTAGTGAAGACTACGTTTTTAATAGATATTTATAGACATTTCCTCATTATCGTTTTAGATTTCAGGATTTATTATGAATGCCTGTTTTAATAAATCAGCGTTATACCTTAATAAATGTTACTCAAAGTTTCTAACATAAATGGAAAAACAAGACATATAACTTTTTATTCATTTCTACGAAAGCAAAATTCTTTATTTGTAGGAACATATTCTTATGTTGAACTAAATAATTAGGGATGTTTAAAATGAACCGTTCTTATGCCAACTCCACTTGTTTAAAAATCTTTTTCTATTTTATAATTTAAAGATTATCTACATTGAAATTTATAAACAAGATCAAATTTTATTAATACACAAATTTTATTATTAGACACGTAATAGGTAACAGTGTAAAACATAATAATCAAGGAATAGAAATTTAAATATTTAAGAATTATAATTTTAGGTTACATTTTTATACGGTGTTTTATATAAAACACTTAAAATAATATACAATAATCATTGCATAATATTAATTGCAGTGTTATAGAGACCTAGCTTAAATGAAACGACCTATGTATATATTTATAAAAATATGGATTAATAAAAACCATTACAACTAAACTGTTTATCAAAGGTGTACAAAATAAATAATAACAAATTTAACGAGATTGTTTATTATTTGTTTGTAATTAAGTAATTAAGGTAATTAAGGTTTACTTGGTAATGAAAACATAGAGTGAAACAGTTTAAAATAAACAGACTAATTCATTACAAAATATAAATAATAATAATAATAATAATAATTGCATAACCTTATTAATGAGCAAATGATATTTCTTGCACAACAATAGGTTGTTACAAAACTCCGAAAGGTAAGAAGTTCCAACCAACTACTGCTAGTCAATTTTCAAACATGTGCAGCTACGACACATCAAGTTCTGCATACAAATGAACACTGACATACAGTTCGTGCACAGAATAATCAATTTACTGTGCTGCAGCATTCATGGTTGCTACAGGTGGAGTAAATCCTCTGCCTCTGGTAATTGAACGTAACTTTTTAATGTAACAGCAAATTTAGTCTGGTTCCTCGATATAGGATATACTAGTGTTCTGTTCCTTTGAACCTTTCTTTGAGGACTGCTTACTTGATATATATATATATATATATATATATATATACGTATGTGTGTGTGTGTGTGTGTATAAATGCTTCGTTTAAATTGTTATTATAAATTTCCAGAACTATATTTTAATTTACAAATCGAATTTTTAAATATACTCTAAACTATTATTTGTATGAAAGCTTTTGTACTCTCATGACAGTCACCTCATAAAATTGCACCTAGTCCATTGCCTATCACAGTCATGGAGTAGCCTATCTCCATACCAAGATGTAATATGGACCCATGTAGTAAAGTATCTCGATCGTCGATTTCAAATTAATATACACTATTATTAAGTCATATAGTATTTACGGTTCGGTTCATAGTGAGAGTTAATCCTATTACTGGGACTATGATAAATTGATGTGAGTGTACAAAGATAAAATTCACTTTTGATTCATATTTAAATTTAAAATTAATCTTTTTTCTTGAATATTCATAATAAAACCATACATCATTACAAGAAATGTATGCAAAGTTCCGTTTCACACTGATTTGCTTTCCTACATTATTCTCTTGCATTGCAAATGTCACTGCATACCTAAACACAGACATAAAACATACATGTTGAAGTATTATAAACGAACAGTAAAATTCAAAGAATAAATTGTTTATAGTTAACTAAATAAATTGTAGATGTTCCTAATTTAAAAGATGAACTATTTAATAAATAAAATAAATACTAGACCAAA
This sequence comes from Homalodisca vitripennis, assembly GCF_021130785.1. Classification (NCBI taxonomy): domain Eukaryota; kingdom Metazoa; phylum Arthropoda; class Insecta; order Hemiptera; family Cicadellidae; genus Homalodisca; species Homalodisca vitripennis. The sequence continues at coordinate 43,607 of NW_025777375.1, read as the reverse complement.
GAATCACTATAGTCACGCCGCAAAATCTGTGTTATACATTTCTTAAAAATTATTTACCGTATTATCATATCGTAGATATATTAGTATTATTTATCGTATTTAGTATGTAGATATATCTTAAATACTGTCATGTAGTATCATTCGTAATAACACGTTTGTTTACATGTCACAAATACATAAGTAAAATTTTCTTAGAAGTGTTTTACATTGATTTCAGACTAATAATTAATAAAGAATATATATATATATATATATATATATATATATACATTAAATTGTATAAATGGCAAATAGCCTTATTTAATTTCAAATAAACACTGAATCGCAAAAATTTTTCAAAAAAAAATTCAGTGTTTATTAAAATTAAATAAGGCTATTGCCATTTTATACAATTTAATGTAAATAAAAGTCGTTTGACAGGTATTTGGTCTTCCGATCATATGTTAGTTTGCTTATTTAAACTCATATGTGACAGATACGGCCCAAATACAAAAATAATTGAATCGGAAAAAAGTACAGCGCTCTGTGGTGTAATGGTAGCAGCACATTCACCCGGCAAGTGAGAGATCCGGGTTCGACTCCCGGCGGAGCAAGTACTTTTTGCGATTCAGTGTATATTGAAATTAAATAAGGCTATTGCCATTTATACAATTTAATGTAAATAAAAGTCGTTTTTGACAGGTATTTGGTCTTCCGATCATATGTTAGTTTGCTTATTTAAACTCATATGTGACAGATACGGCCAAATACAAAATAATTGAATCGGAAAAAGTAAGCGCTCTGTGGTGGTGTAATGGTAGCACATTCACCCGGCAAGTGAGAGATCCGGGTTCGACTCTCCCGGCGGAGCAAGTACTTTTTGCGATTCAGTGTTTATTGAAATTAAATAAGGCTATTGCCATTTATACAATTTAATGTAAATAAAAGTCGTTTGACAGGTATTTGGTCTCCCGATCATATGCTAGTTTGTTTATTTAAACTCATGATGTGACAGATACGGCTAAATACAAAATAAATTGAATCGGAAAAAGTAAGCGCTCTGTGGTGTAATGGTAGCAACATTCACGCCGGCAAGTGAGAGATCCGGGTTCGACTCCCGGCGGAGCAAGTACTTTTTGCGATTCAGTGTTTATTGAAATTAAATAAGGCTATTGCCATTTATACAATTTAATGTAAATAAAAGTCGTTTGACAGGTATTTGGTCTTCCGATCATATGCTAGTTTGTTTATTTTAAACTCATATGTGACAGATACGGCCAAATACAAAATAATTGAATCGGAAAAAGTAAGCGCTCTGTGGTGTAATGGTAGCACATTCACCCGGCAAGTGAGAGATCCGGGTTCGACTCCCGGCGGAGCAAGTACTTTTTGCGATTCAGTGTTTATTGAAATTAAATAAGGCTATTGCCATTTATACAATTTAATGTAAATAAAAGTCGTTTGACAGGTATTTGGTCTTCCGATCATATGTTAGTTTGTTTTATTTAAACTCATATGTGACAGATACGGGCCAAATAAAAAATAATTGAATCGGAAAAAAGTAAGCGCTCTGTGGTGTAATGGTAGCACATTCACCCGGCAAGTGAGAGATCCGGGTTTCGACTCCCGGCGGAGCAAGTAGTTTTTGCGATTCAGTGTTTATTGAAATTAAATAAGGCTATTGCCATTTATACAATTTAATGTAAATAAAAGTCGTTTGACAGGTATTTGGTCTTCCGATCATATGTTAGTTTGTTTATTTAAACTCATATGTGACAGATACGGCCAAATACAAAATAATTGAATCGGAAAAAGTAAGCGCTCTGTGGTGTAATGGTAGCAACAATTCACCCGGCAAGTGAGAGATCCGGGTTCGACTCCCGGCGGAGCAAGTACTTTTTGCGATTCAGTGTTTATTGAAATTAAATAAGGCTATTGCCATTTATACAATTTAAATGTAAATAAAAGTCGTTTGACAGGTATTTGGTCTTCCGATCATATGTTAGTTTGTTTATTTTAAACTCATATGTGACAGATACGGCCAAATACAAAATAATTGAATCGGAAAAAGTAAGCGCTCTGTGGTGTAATAGTAGCACATTCACCCGGCAAGTGAGAGATCCGGGTTCGGACTCCCGGCGGAGCAAGTACTTTTTGCGATTCAGTGTTTATTGAAATTATATATATATATATATATATATATATATATATATATATATATGTGTGTGTGTGTATATATATACTTACACAGGTTTAGATATATGTATATACTAAAAATATTTACAAAATAGTATAAAATAAAATTAAAGTGAGCAATCAAACCAGGAAAACATAAATAAAAACAATATAACAGCAGCTGAGGGCGTATAACCTTGACGTGTGTGAATAAGTAGAAGAACATTACATTAATTTTAAAGAAGACTTTTTAAAATTTCATTTTACATTAATATGTTTTTGTTTAATTTTTCAGGAATATTATTTATAACTTTGATAGTGTAAACATTTTTCATTTATTTTGTTTGCGTATATTGATAGCATGACTGGCTAAAGGTTTTTCTATGTCGTTATGGGCAATGTAAAATTGATAGCCTGTTACTTAGGGATAAGATGTTTGCTCGACATCGTGTTTAAAAAAATCAGTTTACAAATAAGGTTTTTAATGTGGTCTTCCTTTTGCTAGAATATAATTGGTTTGGTATATTACTTTTAATGTTTTTGTTTGTTGACATGATCTTACAGGTTACACAACAAGGTTTTTTGATTAAGTTTACAACAGTAGGACCGTGATTCCTTACTTACCTTTTTTATAAGGTGGATAGAGATGAAAAACAGTTTCATTAGTAGGCTTTTTTAATAAAACACTTGGAGATTTTGTTAAAAATTCTTTTATTTCTTGAGAATATCGAAGCAGGTAGATGTTGTCCTCATAATTACGTTGATTTTGTAAAGGCCAAGATAAAATATTGTTATGAATTATGTTTGTTTGTGTTTTCTTAAATAAGAATATTTCTAATAGCTAATGATTATGCCTTGTACTAAGAAATGTTACTGTAGTAGAAATAATTTTTAAATTAAATTTTATCCATAAGAGAATGAGTCTGGATATTCGGGAAATAATTTTCGTGAACAATTCCTAATGTATAGCTGCTTCAAAGTAAAATCTGATATTGACGATGCAGGCTCGAGGAAAGTCTGTAGATCAAAAAGTCAGTAGCAGAGTCACACACCTTACTCGTTGGCTTTACTTTCATAAACGAGAAGGAAAATATGATTTTTATACTCAAAACTAAACTCTGAATATGTTTGCTTGAGAGAAGGTTATTGTAAATATTAAGTATACAATTCACTTTTTACATTACCAGTATTTAGTAAAGAAAAATTTTAATTCCCTTATTTGATACATTTTATTACAACTGGTAACAGGTTTGTAATTATTTTCACTTATATATCACCAACCCCTTCATATCTTTGAACTGATTACTACTTCAATTTATGTTTGCATGTATCCCATCCATATGGTTAAGGGTATCTCTATGGATATTACTTTACACCGTCACATATACTCTTAAACACTACCAGTTTTGTATTTATCCACATTTAGTTTTATATGAAATTTATTAATTACTGATTTTCCTCCCCGCCGATATTACTTTCTGTAATTTAAATAAATTCTAAACCTCTTCATATGATGTTGATGTCTTTGGATGTCCCACCTAGATTCATAGGTATTTTGTGTAGGATCAACTATTAAACTGTGGAATGTATACGAAAATACTGATTTCTCTAAAACTATCAGTAGCAATCTCTCTACTTACGAGTCTCTTGAAATGTTTGCAAAGGTTATACAGCTTTGAAATTATAATAGATTATATTAAGGGCTTTCACTATTATAAATATCTCCCTTAGCTTCAAAACGTTCTAAATATTAAATTGACAATATTACTTCTTACAAATAACCTACATAACATTTATTTATTAGCTTATTAAGCGATAATGAGGTGAATTCTCAGAAATAGTTATTTAAAATCATGTTAGAATGATATTGAAGTTCGGTGGGGCTTAAATTTGTCCCTTTGTACAGGGAATTACAGCACAGATTACAACATACGTATAAAAACGGATTTTTTATGCATATAAAGACTTATTTTCTCTGAAAGTGAAGATTCACTACTTAGATATTAAGTAATTCATAGTACAGCTTTAATGATCAAAAAGTGAACTGTAAGATTACCAATTAAATTTAAAGTGTTGTAACATAATTCTTAACAACTATAGTTACAGTTGTTTTATTTTAGTTCAAACCACACGTTTTACAAGCAATTTTAAAATGAATAAAGCGAGGATGTGTTTCAGTGCACTGTTAGTATGATATTCTTAAGTACTTGACTTATCACGGAGAATCATTTAATGGATAACGCCATTTTTCTGAAAACTCGGTATTCAGATTGAATAAATTTTCATCATCAATAAATCCACCTTATCTTAATAGCAAAATGTCGTAAATATTTATTAAATGAAATGATTAATTACTTGAAACACTAGAATTTGTTTATTACTAGTATAGGTCAATGCCCTTAGTAACATCTCTTGAATAAACGTAAGTATGGTTCGTAAAATTACACACTAACAAGGTTTTGATGTTGTTATTTACCAAATTTATGTTCGTCATAATTTGAATGATAAATTTAAAATTTTAAACCCAAAATGTTGCTAACTTAATAAACAATAGCCAAAAGAAAACAATATGCACGAGTATTTTAATAGAAACATTATACGATAGTAAAAGATATGATCGTATACATATGATATGATTGGTTAGGAATTTGCTATTTAATCCTTCAATATCAATAATGATGACAGATAATGTAGACAAAGTACATAATCATTGTACATTGTTAGCTACAGCTAGTAATAAATAATAAGCAGTTTTATTTTATAAGCTATAAATAAAAAAACACTAATTTCTGCTAGGTACATAAGGTAATATACTATTACAAATTCCATTTATTGCTCGGAACACTAAGACTAAACTTATCACTTCCAGTACATAAAACTGGAAACGAATTTCTCCATTACGTACACCAGTGGATGTAAAGAATGGTTTTATTATCTTTACCTTGATCGCGTTTGAAAACCCAACTATTTCAGCTGCAATGGTAAATACAGTCCCAATGCTAAAGAAAATTGGTTACGTATCTTTCCTAACGTGCTTGCCAAGAGCTATTGAAGTATGAACATATGACAATGGATTTGTTATCGATGGGTTTTTAAATTTGTTGGTTAGTTTACCGATTATTTTATCACTATTTTATCATATAATAAATTGCATAAATAAATAAATAAAAGTAATACTACCGTTTTCAAGAAATTAGATGACTATTTTGAATTCTAAATATCATACATGTTATTAAATTAAACACAAGACTTATTTTGAAAATCTATTAATCTATAACTAACATATTATAAAGATAGAAAAATTTGTAAGGGGGCTCCATTATATTAAAACTATATTCGTATTTTATTCTTAGTTTTAATATAGGAATCACCAATATTGTCTTAGATAAATATATCACACTGAAATTGTGTAAACTAATATTCACCAAGAGTTGCGCTGTGAATACATATCGGATGTTTAGGAAATGGTATAGACATAGAGTAAAAAAGCAACGTTTAATTAAATATACAAATTAAACTGCTATACAAATGTGTAGATTGGGAAGGTATAATTTCTAATAGACTACTCTGTATTATTAACCTCATAAAGATGTACTACAACAATTCAAAATAAATATTGTATTTATTCTCGTAGCAGTGGGTATTTGTTTTAAATTACTTTAAGGGGAGCGGGAAGGCCCTATACCGACCATGTTAAATTCTACAAATTTAGGTACACTTTTCTCAGGAACCATTAAATCTATAGGCCTAAAATTTTGTGTGTGTATTGTTATGATATTTATCTAACTACAGAAGCACAATGGTAAAAATTAAAAATAAATTAATAGATAATTTAGATTTTTATTTTTAATTATTTAAAATTTCAATTTTTTTAGAAAAATTTTTTTTAAGCTAGTGTGTTGTGCTACACTATCTATTCTGCTTCCATGGTTAGGTAATTAGGTGTTTTATAAGTGGAAAAAAATTGGTTGCCATACCTCCATTGGTTTTTTGAGAAAAATGTACCCTTGTTTAAAAAAAAGACAGTTTTCGGGAAACGACTGTTATATTTAAAACTAGGTACTGTACTTACTTTAGCTAGCTTAGAACATCCCAGCACCATAGGCAGGGCCATCAGCATGCTCCTGATCCTCCTCTAGAACCAGTCTTCTCTTTTTTCTAGCTGTTCTGGCTTCCTTGGTCATTAGTTGTGCAGCTTTGTCGGCTTTCTTGAGTCGCAAAACATCAAAACCACGAAGCGCGAGCACTGAGTTTTTACTCAAAGTTAGGCCTAATTCATTGTAGATACCCAACTTACTGGCAAATCCATCATTGAAACTTAGCACTGCATCCAGCACACCTAACTTCAAAGTGTTCAGTCTCACAAACACATTTTTGGGGACTTTATTCCACACTACGTTATTAAAACTTTCGTTAGGATTTTGAGTTTTTTGGTGAAGGCACTTTTTTAGAAGTTCGGGGTTTGCTAAATCCTTATAAATTTTTTTTTTAATTGTGGCCATTATGTCACTTGGTAAAAATACTGCATCAGTAACAACACAGGTTGTACTATATGAAAGTTGTTCACAGTGTGGAGTAAAATTTCATGCTAAAAGCGCCGGTAGTTACTTCGTAAATATTTTTTTTTGCGTACTTAGGATAATCTTGCAACAAAAAGTGTTATATTTTCTGAAACTGTACAAGTCTGAGTAACAAAAAATGAAAAAAAACAGAAAACTAAAAAAATTTAATTTTTTGCCTTCCCGCTCCCCTTAAAACAATCACCAATTCAAAAAAAGTTGTCTGAATGTTAAGAATTGCAATATTTAAATTTGTTTTTTTCTACGTAGTAGTGTATTTTATAATACAAATAGAAATACTAGTATTCGTTATTCATAGTTTAAGTCAAAATATTACAAAAAGCATAAAACAGTTAAAGGGGTATTAACAAAATATGTATAAATCTCGTTTTGGAATCATTTTTTATTAGGAAATTAATCTTATAAACTATAAGACTAATAATAAAACTATTGAACTAATAATTCGATTGAAAATTATGTTTGAAGAAACGTTCTTTAAATTATTGTAATAATACATCGGATTATATATTAAATTTATCATTCCAAATTTAATTCAACACTAAATCAGTTACAATGGACATGCTGGAATGCGATGTTACAAAAAAAAAATAAATCATGTTGCAACTTTAACAAATAAACTTTACTGCCTTTATAGGATGTTATACATTACTCTCAACAACTTCTTGCAATAAGCAACAATGATCACACGTCTACAATGGGGTGACAGCCTTTGGGAAAATGCAAGCAAGCATAGGTGTGTATGCGTATCATTTTGAAGGTATTTACAACTTACGTATGAAGACTTATTTCTTACAAAATGTTGGCCAATTAAAATAGTTTATTATTGAACCAAACGACCACAAATAGTATAGGATTAATATTATAAGAGTCATAATATCAGAAAAAGATAATTTTCTGCACGTACCCAATGTGCACTATTTTCCAAAAGAATAATTACCGATATGTTGGCCTTGTATCTGTATCTCTTTCTTGGTCTCATCTCTCTCTCTTTCTTAGTCCTGACATTATGACGTCTAAAATAAGACGAAAAATACCTCTTTAGATTTCTCTTAAACGATATAAAAATATTTTATTAAAGTAATATGTTTCTGTGTTAGTGGAAATATGTCATTAAAAAAACCAAACATTATGTCATAGACAGTAATATTGCACTCTCTATGGTTATTACAAAGATCGAAGCAATCCAATTTACTGGATCGTATTTATTATTATTATATGATTCCTCATAAAGCTTTCTGACACATTAACTTTTTCGTAATGATAATATAAATAAAATTGCTCTAAATTTTAAAGGTAGCTAAAATCCCCCCGAAAAATACTAGACTACATGTAAATCGTAACTGATTTTCTGATAGAACTGTAATTACTGCATATTTATAAAAGTCTATGTCACTGTGGAGATTTCGTGAAAAAGTAGTAATTAATAGCTTGTGCCAAACTGGTACCAGACCAGATATTGTCAAGATAGTGAGTGTTTGTCAGACACCATCACTCAGTGTTATCTGTACTCGAGTCTCCAGCTGATGATGACAAGGACCTATCTGTCAGTTTATCAGCAGGCTGGAGATCGACAAGACTACAACATTAAGCGTAATCCAGATAAATAGGTATCTCATCGTTTCATTAGGTGCACAATTGCACTTGATTCGATGATTTAAAACCAGTCCCGAAAGTAAACGGGAGTAAAGAAAACATAATCTGAATATTTAGGGCTATATTAAAATTTCCATTAGGAGATTTTGGTATTTAATATGTACAGAAACGTGATATAGTGTATTGTGCAATAAATATCCTGACCTAAATTTTAAATGTAAATTTAATTTACATTCATTTCTGTTATCCTATAAAATAATCTATTTTGTAAAACTAAATAGCATTACAGTTAAACCCAGATCAGTATTATTTCAGAGGACAGCGACTAAAGGGAAAGGACTAATTATATCTGTTACATATTCACAATGCTAATCTACGGGATGTTTTAGTTAGGGAAGGTAATATTATGTACTATTTCACAAATAACCTAGGACAAAGCTACATATCATCTTGCAGTACTATATACTCTCGGGTATAATAACATATTTGAGTATTCGTGTTATTTTGTTAATTATTGCAAGTTGTTTTATTACTGCTAATTTTACAACTCACACTTAAATAAAAGTTTAAATATTTCTTAAATTTGAAATTTTTAATAAATACGGTAAAAATAAAAATACAAGTTCGGTATAAAAATATTATCCTACAGGCTTCGAATTTTTTGCTAATAATAAACTTATATTTTTCCATTAAAGGGTTTCTTTATGTGGTTTATTAAGAAAACGATAATGATTCTTATAAATTAAATTTACAGCTTGATAACTGTTAGCCAGGGTTTATAAGATAAATTAAAATGTAATCTATATATATTTTTTATTAATTTACAAGGTACATATATGGCGATTTGTTCGAAGTATTAAATTCGTATAATACACAGAGAATAGAAAGTAGTATAATAGAAGATTGTTTTTTTTAAGTACTTTTGTCAACTCATCGTATCTTAAAACCTTTGCTAAAAAAGATTTTTTATATATTAGTTTATATAAAACTAATTATTAGTATTTTCTCTTCAAAATTTACACACACTTATATCATATGAGCCCATCTGCAGTTTTGTTAAAAATATTCAAATAATGATTCCTGGCAAATTTAATGCATACTTTATAATGGATGATTTATGATACACACTACAAGGGATTGCATAATATTTCAGGAGTATTATTAGTGACAGTGTTATATATAGATATTTTCAAAGTTTATTTCTTTTTATCAACTGATATTTAAACAAATGCCATTAAAAGTGAAATTTTTATCACGGTGCTATAATTATATTAAGTAACTAAATGTATCAAATAGTTTACAACAACTTAATAAAAGAAAATGTATTACACAGAATGAAAGAATTATAAGTAAAAATAATTTTGTACAGATTAAAAAATACAAGCTACGCTACTTTAGAAAATGAGCGGATAACTTTTCTTGTACAATAATAGTTCATTCTGAAACTCCGACTTTACAGAGCAAGAAATTCTAGTTCAACTACTTCTAGTAAATGTTCAAACGTGTGCAGCTACGACACATCAAGTTCTGCATACAAATGAACACTGACATACAGTTCGTGCACAGAATACTCAATTTACTGTTCTGCAGCATTCATGGTAGCTACAGGTGGAGTAAATCCTCTGCCTCTGGTAATTGAACGTAACTTTTTGTTGTAACGGTAAACCTTGTTTGGTTACTATTTATATAAAACTACCTATGTCCTGCTGCATAACTTTTATGTGTGTTGACAGTTATATAAATAGAATTGCTTAAAATAAATTTCATTTATAATTTTTAGAAATATAATTCACAAATAAAATTATGTAATCGTATAAAAGTTATTATTTTAGAAAATTTTTTATAGTAATATTTAATTATAGAACGTTCAAATAAATGTTAAATTTGAAAATCGTTTACCTGAAATAATAAAAAAGTTCAGAAATTAAGTAAATGTAATATGATAATTGGTTGGTAAAAATATTCTAATATAACGTTTTATTACAAAAAAAAGCAGTAATAATAAAGGTAGATTTCAGATACTCCACTCGAAATAAGATGTCTGTAAATTTGCATTTTATTACAATTTTGTAATATAATGTCTCTAACAGTTTTAGATTAATCAAGCTTTTCCTAGAAACTGTCATCAGTTAGCCAGAAATGGTGAATATTCTTTAAAAAATGTACAAAAATTCGGTCCTTAATGTAAAACTGAAATACTCGTCAAATCCAACAAACCAGAATCATATATTGAGATTCTGCATGATATGCTTTTTCTGCCATTGACACCACAAGAACTACTGCAATATGTGTAAATGAGCTCACTGTGAATTTGCCCTCATGAAAATAATCGTGAAGTTCTCAGTTTCTGGAAGTTAAAATGGAGTATCTACAGTTTAGTTTAGGAAAATTTTCATTTCTTGATCATCCATGAATGACAAGAGAAATATAAATGTGTGTGTGTGTGTGTGTGTGTGTGTGTGTGTGTGTGTGTGTGTGTGTGTGTGTGTGTGTGTGTGTGTGTGTGTGTGTGTGTGTGTGTGTGTGTGTGTGTGTGTGTGTGATCATGTCCTAATCAAGGGGCCTTAACCATCAATACCTGCCTTGTTTCTTTATCGTAAGGTAAGCTATAACTTTCAAGAAGGTGTTGTACATGGAAATCAAAAGAAATGGTGGAATCGCCTGACCAATTTCTGCACACCAAGAAAGAATCCTTCGGGCCATAGGGCATTCTTGTTCCACAGGAAACGAATAAATCGATAATAATATTCTAGTGGTGAGTGAGAGAAAGACTCTTTAGTATGATCACAAGTTCAAGTTATAACATGAAAGTTGTATTAAAAGCAACAGGCTAAGTTTTAAAGTCCTCTTTTTGCAGCCTTGTATTATTTATAATGTGTTTTAGAAACAGGTCCAGCTTGCACTCGCTATAAATTTCCTCTTCGGAGTCGAGAGGTTATTTGGTTCTTTGGAGAGGCCTCTACTGCGCAATTTTTTATATCTTTAAACTTAAATCATTAATATAAAAAAAGAAATGTTTTTAAAATGAAGTATGAGTTATTCAATAAATTTAATTTTCATTTTTACAAATCCTAGTACGTTAAGACACGTTCCCTGTTTGTAGTTTTTAAGTAATGTATAATATTAAAAAAAGATTAGCTCCGATTTCTGACAATTATTTAGCAATGACAAGTGTGTTTAATTTTGTTTCGTAATGTACAATAGTCATGAAAATAATTTGACTAATAAATAACTGGCATAATGGTTTATATAAAGTAACAATGTCTGACACAAAAGGACTTGTTGTGTGCATGGAGATATTGTTTTCTATCACAGTCCAGCTATATCTCAGTGTAGGCGTATAATATATGCCACCATGTACAAAGATATCTCGACCCTAATTACACGTTTCCTTTACCCTTTAGCATTGAAAAGCTATCTTTATATACTGAAAAGAGTAAAAAATAGTGTATTTTCAAATTTATTAAATGTCGAAAAAAATAATGTTTAAAATAAAAGAATAAGCTGTAGATGCTTCTTAATTATAGGATATACTTCTTCGTGTTATTATATTATATTATACTTATAAATATTATACTACATCAAATAAACCATTATAAATATAACAAAAAATAATGAAAGATCTTCATTATATAAAGTAAAACTTATATCATTCTGAAAATTTACACTGTATGACAGTCTTTAAAAATCTTCTAATATAATTTATATACCAATAACTAACAAATATAGTTTTAATATCATTATGTAACACAAAATGTTGGTATAGCATTATATTTAAAACTAATGAAATATGTAATAAAGGTTTTCTCACATAATTATTATGTGAATTGAAGAATATTTAATTAAACGAAACATGTAAAACAATATTTATGTTTTATAAATCAACACGAAATATTATTACGTAGGAACTAAGGCAAGCTTAAAGTAAACAGATTTAAATACATCAAAGGAAGATTCTGAATGCCAGAATAACTTTATCGCCTCTTTCATTATTTATAAATTGAAAAGAATATATTTTCAAAGCCCATCTAAAGACTAATAAACAAAATTCAACTGTTAGTTATGTATTAATCACTAATAATCTCCACATAATATCTATAATATTTACAGGGATATGCCTTAATCAAAATGATTTAGCAAAATGTTTGGCTGTCAAACTATACTTTGTTTAGTAGCCTTAGCTTTCTTTGCTCTACCACCCTATCCTAATTATCAAATTATTATTATTGTACTTATGCCCTTCGAAATTTCTGATTAGAGTTAACGGTTCTCACTCTTTTGTATTTCAAAACGTATAAAAACATAAAATATAAGGAAAAGCTTACCTTTATTTTAATACGATTACTAAACTTTCTAAGAATATAGTAATTTTGGGATAAGAATTTTAGTATTTTAAATCTTGATTTTGGTTTGATTTATTTTATAAATTATTTTATATGGAAATATTTGTTTATTCTAGTACTCACGAGTACATTGGAAACAGAATGAAACAGCCACGCTTATCATTACATAACACAATAAGTGTAGCAACCTCGATAATTATATCAAGATAATGGCTTTGTATGTACGATAGGATTAACAATAATTCCATTCATATGTACTAGGATGAGGCTCTCGTTGTACTACGTGTTTGTGTATGTATGGAGACATATCTACGATAGAATGAATCATAAATATAACTTGCCCTGGTGGATAAATAAATCATGTCAGAGATAGATTACAAATCCCACAAATAAGTTTTCATTTTTACCTTCTCAAATTACTACACATAGGTTCTACTAACCAGGACTTGAGTAAGAAGAGCTGTTTGTTTACTGCACGAGAAGACCAACACCCAGGCTCGTAGTGTGAATCCAAATAAAATCAAAATAAAATATAAATATTATTGTTAAGCATTACCTGGCATTTAGTTCAAATTTTAGTGATATTCCTTCCTTCCATATTTGGATCATAAAAAGGTCGGTACTTTGGATGCATAATATTCAGTCATGCTTCTTCACTTTTTACGGAAATAAATTTTTATGTACTTCTAAAAAGTTTTTTTAACCTGTGATGTAATTTCTTATACAAAGTTATGCTCCAGCCAAATCCAGTAAGGTACAACTATGATTTTAATTTAGACCTTCTGCAAACTTACCACATATCATTGATTAATATGGTAATATTTAATATTGCATTTAAATTATTTGTAAGAAAAGGATGTTGTTACTAAAAAATTTTAAAATTTGTTTTATCTTAATGAAAAATGTATTATAGTAAAGGCTTTTATTATCACCACTATATATTCAATGTTAAAAAACCCGTACACTGATTACGAGAGACCTGTAAGTAAGAAGATTGTTATTGATGGTGTTTTAGAGAAATCTATATTTTCATATGACTAGGTGGGGCATCCATAGAGGTTCATTATATTAAGGGTTTCCGAGTTTAGTGAAGTTACAGTAATTAATATCTTTAGGAGTAAATATCGGTAAGAAGTAAGTTTTAAACGAAACCACATGTTTATCCAAATACAAAATGTTAGTGCTTAAGTAACTCTAGTACTCAAACTAGAGAACATGTGACGGTTAGAAAGTGAAAGAAAATGACCTTCACCATATGGGTGGAAAACTTAAAAGCATAAAAATCCAAATAGTCATTCTTTCATTTAGCAAGTATATGAACTGTTTGGTGTAACATAAGTAAACATGAATTCAAACATGTTACTTAATATAATAAATGTACCAAATAGGTAGACTTAATATATTTCCTAATGTTTCGTAATGTAAGAAATAATTATTAGACACATTTTTTTGAGTAGAACTTCCTCAGGCAAACACATACAGAATGTTGTTTAAAGTGTCAATATTTTACTTCTTGGCTAGGAAAGCAAAGACGTCGAATGAGATGTGTGAGTCTGCCACTAACATTTTATCTACAGACTTTCCTCAAGCTTGCATCCTTAATATCAGACGTTACTCTGTAGCAAAGATATATATCAAAATATTAATTCCACCACGTTGTATAACATTAAAAATTCGAGAGTTAGATAGTTCATAGACATGATTTCAGGTAAAATTGAATTTACAAGATTACCTATGAATAAATAGTAATATTAAAGTCTACATATGTATCTAACTATATCAACCTTAGATGAAGACGAAACCAATTCATGTTATGTATTTTTACAATAATATTTTTTTCTATTAATCAGTTTCAAACTTCAAATAATGAAGTTTAACCTAACTATATGAAAATAACTAGTTACTAACTTAGCCCAGTAATAAAAGCCACAATGATATATTTATCTTTAAAATTGTTTTATTTAAATTAAGTCTCATTTACAATGAAATATATAAAACAAAAATATGCAGATTAATGTTTATTAATAAATATTTAGAGATATTTTATATTTTTATAAGAAATATAAAAGCTGTTGTAAATAATTTTACAATGTACGAAACATGCTAAGAAGATTTGTGAAAAACTATACAATAATTAATTATATAATTACATTCCACCTACCGATTCGAAAATTTATTTTATTTTACTAAGACTTTTAAATCTAAACTTGTTTATAAATTGATAACTTTTACATAAAAGAACGAATTATGAAGAATTTTTTTGTTTGATAAAAAAAAGATAATTTGTGCATCTTATAAACTTGAAATTTTAACATTAAATGTAAAAAGAACAAACCAAAATAATTTTGTTGTACTATCTTTTTTATTAATTTTCGCTTCAACGTGGACATGTACATGTATATTAACGCCCAACCTACAATAGCAGGAAAAGCACAGCCGTGTGGATTGGTAACTCGCATTCTTGATGTCGCTAGTTCCGTCGGAAGGTTTATATGCTCCAAACCAACTTTTAGGTATGGGATATTGTTGCAATTATTGAAGTTATTGTTCTCGTGTTTTGTAATACTAACATTTCGATCAGATGAAAACGCTTTTCGACCACCATTGACTAGCATACTGCTAAGAACTAATATAGTCATAAAAGTATGTTATACTATTTATTTAAGATATAATTGCATCTATTATATTTTAATCAGCATTTCAATAGTGAATGCAACATTTGTAACAGTATATGGGCAAACACGTCATTAAATTTTAATTGGGCGTCTGTTAAATTAAATTTTTGAACAAAGAAAAGCTTATTGTAACTAACGGTGTATTAATATTAGTACAATAAAAATATTTTCCCAATAAATAGCATATGCTCTCTGTAATTTTAATAATAATATTAACTTATCACGACTAGATAAGATTATATTGTTATTATTTCCTTGAAACTTGTTTTATTGTTGGATTGGGTGCTTTGGATTGTAAGATTATTATGCCTTTCCCACTGTCAACTACATATATGATAAGTGACTTATAATATTTTTATTCCTCAGAAACTTTAACGATTTCAACTAATAAGTTTACGTTTAACTCTTTTGATTTAAAGCACTATTTGTAATTATGTTTACTTGAGCATAGTAAAAACACCTGAAGTTTCATGATAATATTTATGTCTACACAAATTATGGGCTTAGATGAGCATTTATGTGATTAGATAAATTATGTGTCCCCAGAAGACCAGTAGTTAAACCTTACCGTACATCAAGAATTTAATTACTTGAATTTATTACCCGTTTCAGAGCCAATAAACATTATATCTTTTTCATGTTTTGTAAATAAATTCATTAACAAGAAATAGTATGGGGTTTTAATATGACAGTCTATCTTAATAATGAATCTATGAACACTAGTCTAGATTGAAGAATTAAATAGTAACCACAATACAATTGTCAATAATAATACAAAAAAATACTTATTATGTATTTTTTTCCAGGTTATGTTCTTTCTCTGTGTTCGGATTTTGTATTCACACTATTCTTAAGTAATTTATAAAGTATATAATGTTTTATTAGTCTTAAATGTAAGGGTATTGTTTTCAACATTGCAATATAATAAATAACTTGAACAGCGAATACGAAGATGAACACTGCTATAAGATCGTAGAGGAAAACTTAAAGGTTATCACTGAACCCCGTGAGGTCACTGATAAGACAATCAATGATCTCAGCACAGTCGATACGACGTATTTTGCACTGCATGTGACCTTCACACTTTTATGCACCGTTGTCTACATACTTAGGTTAACCCTGACTTCTAAATACATTTATATGGCTTGTATCTCTTCTGATCACTCTGGATAGATATAAACTTAAAATTTTTGTCATATTAATAATTAAACGATGACATATTCATATATTATCTTACAAATTGCTGTTATATTTCTTAAACAGATGACGAAGATACATTTCCAAAGAACGGTTATGCATTCGGAATTAAGGAATTATTATATTATATTAAAAAAATACGAGCATATACATATCTCTTTAGCAGAGTAAAACACTTAACACGTAACATATAACCCATCTTTATGCAGGGTGTAAATTAAGTCCTGGAGGATACTCCAGGATATATTCCAAACGGATTGATATATACAATCTTTATCATATCTATTAAAATAATCTTTTCAACTTTTTAGAGGGTAAAAATATCCCACCCCTTTTTTCAAAAGAGTACAAGATACCTATATACCTGCAAAGGATACATATAACGTTAGCATTTAAGGTTAAAATGTGTTTCTATACTACTTTTATATTGAATTTTGTTATAGTTTTCCATCAACTAAAAGCTTTAAAGGCATTGCAAAATTATATTTTAAAATTGATTTATGTTTCTTAAAACTATAAACTGAATTTATTTTAAGCAATGCTATTCATATCTCTCTCAAGTTAGGAAATATAACGGAACACGATAGTTTGTATACCGATAAAGCTAACAAAATGTTGTGTTACATTACAAAGTTACGTTCAATTACCAGAGTCAGAGGATTTATTCCGCCTGTAGCTACCATGAATGCTGCAGCACAATAAATTGATTATTCTATGCACGAACTATATTTCGATGTTCATTTGTATGCAGACCTTGACCTGTCAGCCTTACACGTTTAATCATTTACTAGCTGTAGTTCAGCTAGAATTTCTTGCATTACAGACTTTTCGAACGAGCTATTGTTGTGCAAGAAACAGTATTCGCTCATTTGTAAGGGCGTTTTTCGTATATATTTTTCTTATTATTATTATTATTTATATTTTGTAGTTCACACATTTTTTGTATTTTAAACTGTTTCCGTATATGTTTTATTTACCAAATATGTTTTAAACAAGTTCTGTTATAAACAGGTTGTTATGTTTGTGTTTATACATTTGTTTTAACGAGTTTTAATAGGTAGTATTATATAAATCAGTTATTAATAAAATTGTAATTAATAATATGCTTCAATGAATATACAGTATTTGAGGTGGTTAAACAAATTAATACAATACATCAATCACAATATTGTGTTTTAAATATTAATACAACTATATCTGGTTAATATCATGTACATTGTTACGTATAACTTGTCTAATTACAACATTTATTAAAAGCGTTTTTAACACCCTTACCGAAAAACTGGTCTGTGAGACTCCCTGAGAAAATTAACTTTATTGTGTTGACAACCCTGCAGCACGTATTATGTTGTCCGCCACAATAGCTGCCCCTCCACTCCCTCCCTTCCACTAGAACTGGTTTTGGCTCAGTGACGCTTGTGCACCCTTGGGCCATCAACCTATTTCCGAAAGTCTACACGTCTGTTAGACCACGTGCTTCGGTTATTGAGTGCGAGTTGTGAGTCTGAGAGACCGGATGTTTCTGTTCGTGTTCTCTGGATATGATTGAGGCGTCTCATTGACCGGGTGTTTCTGTTTGTGTTGTGTTGTTAGTTCTAATATGTCTGATCTGCCGTCAACAAGCAGAGATGCTCCATATGATGATCCTTGATCCACCAAACGTATACTACAATTTTTACATGACTTTGAAGAATGTGAAAACGGTGAGGAAATTGACGACTCGGACCAAGATCCAAATTACTACCCAAGTGACGGGGATGGCCAATCGTCAGAGAGTGAAGAATCATCACATGAATGTGGATTTGAAGAACTAATAGAACATGAGGATGAATTCTTAGTCATAGAGAGTTACGTGGAAGGAGATGATGAATTCTTTTGGTATAAATATGATACTATATATGGATGAAAAACGAACCTACACCACAGAGAACTCCACATACTAATATCATACGGGGGCTCTTGCCTGGACTTACATTAAGAAGCCGAAACATATGCCAGAATCCCAGCAAATCTCAGGTATGGCAAAAGTTATTCGATCAAGAAATAATTAATGAGGTTGTTAGTCATACAAATCAAAAGATAGAAAGTGTAGTGTAAGATCCTCGTTAGGTGAAGCCACCAGTAAAGTAAACTACAAAAATACTGATGCTACCTAAATCAAAGCTCTGATAGGGCTACTCATGCTGAAGTCTACTTTTAGATGCTCTAAGGAAAAAGTTCTGTCACTGTTTTCAAAGAGTATTACGGGAAGGCCAATTTTCAGAGCTACACTTTCCATGAAGCGGTTTAAAATACTTCTAGTGACTCTAAGATTCGATGAAATCAACACGAGAGAAGAAATAAAGAAAACCGATTCTACTGCTCATATCAGTTTTATTTTTGAGAAATTCATCACAAACTGTAAGGAACTGTATTCACCCGGAAAAAACATCACTTTAGACGAAATGCTAGTACCATTTAGAGGCAATTTTGGTTTTAGGACATACATGCCAAAAAAACAAAAAAATACGGTGTTAAAATCATGTGCCTAACAGACTCATTGACATCGTATCTAGTCGATGCATATATATACAAGGGCAAAAATACTGATGGTGAGGGGCTAACTCAAGATGAACAAAGGTTATAAAAGCCAACACAATCCGTTATCCGGATGTGCTAATCAATAGAAGCGACCAACAGAAATGTAACTGGAGATAATAGGTTTACTTCGGTTGAGCTGGTCGATGAACTCGGAGATCTGTCACTAACCTTTGTTGGAACTTTAAAAAAGAATAAAAAAGAGATACCGGAAGAGTTTCTTCCATCAAAAAAACGAAAAGTTGGCTCGGCTATTAATGGTTCTGGAGGAACAGTTACGGTTTTATCTGTCGTTCCAAAGAAAAACAAAGCTGTGTTGCTTCTGTCTTCAATGGACCACAATATTGCGACAAATGCAAAAAAATAAAAAATAAAAGAGAAATCGTCGCTTACTACAATAAAACCAAAGCAGGAGTGGACCTACTAGATATGAAGTGTGCTGTCTATACATCCAGCAGCAGGACAAGGCGTTGGCCTCTCGATATCTTTTTTCAGATGATTGATATAAGCACTGTAATCAGCTTTATTATTTACAGCACATTCAATCTAAATCCACTTTTCACCAGGCTTGTCTTTGTACATGATCTAGCAATGGAGCTAATCAAACCTCAACTGGAGAGTAGACTTGCAATTTTCCAAATCTGCCCCGTGACCTCAAGAAAGTACTTGCATACTTTCTCCAAAAACCTCAAGAAGGCAATGTAGAACTTAATGACAAACTTCCAAAGAGAAAAACTTGTTCCAATTGTCCATCTGCAAAACTAAGAAATACGGCCTATAAATGTGTAGTTTGCTCTGACACTATATGTCTTGAATGCAGCAAAAATATGTGCGTGTCATGTGCCGGGAACCACTAAAGAACTGATCAAAAAGTTAATTGTACAATTTCAGTTTCTATTTTTAAAACATAAGTGTTTACATTTTTTGTATATTAAACACTATTCATTTGTATTTTGTTTTATTATTTTCACACATAATCACTACTTTTGACATTTAATGTTTCGTTTTTAAGTAAACAATAAGGGTCCCTTGACCGGGTGTTTCTATTAAGGTAGATAAATTATACGTCTCAGAGAGCGGGTGTTTCTTTTAACGTAAATGAAAGCCATTTTTCGGTAAAGGTGTTAATAAATTTTTGATATAAAAACTATTAAAATTTTACATTATAGTAACTCATCTTTGTTAACTTTAACGTAAGATAAATTATAAATTTTAAAAATTAAGCATTTATGTGTCTTTTTGTAGATTAATAAAAAAGTGTATATCTTTAATTATTATTTATTTTAAAACCTTGAGTAACAGTTATTAATCTGTAAAATTGCTATATAAAAAATTGCAATATTATAATCTAAAACCTGAAACCTAACACGTTAATGAGGAAATGTGAAACTAACGATTGAACTCATAAAATTCACTAACAAAGATTTGTAAAGCTTCACGAAATGTGTAAGACAATACTTATAGTTTGACATTTTAGTGGTTATAATTGTGATTCAATCATCATATAAATATCATCAATATGATGATATAAAAACACTTGTAACGAAATTTTATGTTTAAAACTCGCAGCCTTGTACATGTATGTACTGTAAATTTAAAAGTGTGACATATGCTATAGACTTATGTAAATAGTTCACAATACATTAATAAAAAATTTTAAATAAAATACATTTCTGAATTTAATATGTATTACAAATAATAATAAGAGTAATTTATATAGAATATAAATTATAAATTGTATCTAACATTACAATACAGATTAATTGGTAAGCCTTTTTCTGAAACACAATGTGTTTGAACATTTTCTAATATAATGTTTTATTTGAAAGTAAATTTAGTTATAATTAAAAAATTGTGGCGATTTCTAAGTTTATATTAAGTTTTTGTATTATTATTTGTAACATACTACGTAATAAATTGATACGGTAAAAATATATATGAACATGCAATACTGACATAACCTAGAGATAGAGGACCCAATCGTTTTACTGCTGGTGTGGTCTAAGCTTTGTGCCTTATTGTTTGTGAACTACACAATGCTATTCCCTTGCCCCTAACTTAAACATCCCCGAGGTTAGCTTTGTGAATATGTAAGTGATGTAATTAGCCCTTGAGAACTTTACTTTGTCAACAGAATTAATTCTGATATATTTATTATTGTAATAATAGTTGGATTTAACTTGTGCAATATTTGTAGGAATATGAGTCTATTTAAATAAATACTGCAAGTAAAAAAATATTCATAGGTAGATCATTAAAAATGTAATTAAAATTTGAAATGGCGTCCTTATTCCAGCATAAACATAGTTCGTGACAAGCTCATTATATCAATAAAATATCCTACCATATTTTTTATCTTTTTGCATATACCATCCATGTTAGGAAAGATTTATAGTGTAAAAAGAATTATTCTGAATTATATAATGATTTCATAATAATGAAGTCCATTTTTCACAAGGAAATCACTTTTTTAATATAATGATACGGTTTATTGTTAAGAAAGAGTTATTTCAAAATATCAACTACCATTTTATAAAATAAACTTTATTAGCACCACACCAGAACCCACACGCCATAGAAAACCCCAACGAAAGAAGAAAGGTATGGCAATTGATCAAAGGCTTGAAGAATACAATACAGGGTTTGATGGCCCACTTCACAAGCAGCTTAAGGGAGCTCAGATCCTGGACTATTATATCTCAGACAAAGCCGTACTAAACAAGAAGTTTTAATAATATATCAAAAGATGTAAATCGTTTTTCAAAAGTTTTTAAAATTAAAAGAGTAAACATTATATTAAATAAATAAATTTTAGTGTAATATACAACAATACATTTAATGATAAAAATAAATTTTTATTTCACTAAATCCCAATTTCATGTAAATACATTTAATTAGCTGTCCTTCCACTCACATCGTTTTACGTTTTCCGGATTGATGGAATATTTTCCATATTTACGTAAGGTTGGAGATTTATTTCATATACTTACAAAACAACCTCCTGACTTCATGTTACCAGGTAATGTTGTACTATATGAGGATAACTTTATCTTCACATTATGTTGAAACAATAATGTTTTAATAAGACCAAACCTAGTATATGCCTATTTTACAAAATATGTTTGTTTAAGTCTAAATATGCAACTGAGACTAGTTTTGAAAAAAAGTTTTCAACATCGAGCCCATCATCCTCTATTATTGGAGATTACGATACACTAATTCCTGACATCTGTACATTGAGCGATGTATAGTTACATAAATATACCCTCCTTGCTAAACAAACCATTGATAACGACTTAGGAAATTCAGGCTAACTTTCGTAACAACAATTAGTATTTAACTCCGCATTGAAAAATAATGATCAGATTTTAGGATTAGTAATTCTACTGTTGACTTTAGATATACTACAGAGTAAACTAAATTTCTAAGCCAGGTGTAAAACTAATAAAAATGAAGCAGATAGATTGTTTTAAGGTTTTACAACAAAAACTTAAGAAAATCAAAATTATATATAGGAGCTGAATTAATTGTTGATCTTTCGGTAGTACATGGTAAAATAGGTATTATTATATGCAAATTAATTGTTCTACTTTAATATAAAACAAATTTATCATTCATTCACCTAATCATTTATAATATGAATCATAAAGTAATTAATACTATAGAGGAATATATTTATCTAACACCAAGATTATTTTACCATTTATAATATTGTGATTAGGAATATGGTACAAAATATAAAATAAAAATCTACCATTGGAATAAAGGTTTCAACACTTTTAAACAGTTCATGCAAAAAGAAAAGTTTTCTCTCAATTACATTGACTGTTGGTGCTGAATCAGAAATAATAAAGGCTGCAGGGAAGGGAGAAGTCAGCAGTTTGGGAACTGCGGAGGCAGAAGCCCGTGAATTCAAATTAGCCAAGATTGCCCTGCCTGTCATAAGGGGCGTGAAATCCTACTTTCGACAATGGAAGTCAAATTGCTTTGACAGATAAGAAAGCTAAGTAAGATTACAGCCAGAAGTAAAATTTCAATCGTTATAAATGGAAATGATTTTCTCTATGCAATTACCCTTTCAATTACACGTGAGTTTGAAAGTCCAGTCTCTAACAAGCAACAGTTAAATCGAATTACTCCATCAATTACACGTGAAATATACGGTCCAGTCTATAACAAATAACAGCTGAAATCGTTCCATATAAACAAATTTTACCCTCGATCCTGTACTTTTGCAACAATTAAAACCACAATAAAAACGATAGTTTTCCTTAAAATTCTTACGGAAATTGAAAGTGCACGCATTAAAATGTTTAATATAAAGTTCGATTCATTTTATTTTTCTTATACAAGTTAAATTTTATAACTAGAATTTATTCTCTCATTTCAGTTATTTTTCTTCCTGGGTCTACTCTTTGTATTATGAAAATTTATATATTTATGTGAAAACATATATAATCATGTGAACCGTTACGTGAAAATGTTTAAAGTATTATTTAAATGGTTTAAAATACAATTACTCTCATACAATATAATATAATTGTCAGCTATGGTAGTATTCATATTAAGTATTATATATTTTTTTCATTTTTAACATTTATCAAATGGTTATATTACAGACACCAGTAATTAAAAAAAGTTATTTATACTTTTGAAAAAAACTTCATATTAGTGGTTTCCGAATGTAGTAGTTAGTTACATCAATGGAAAAGTTATCAGTAATTACTATAGCTAAAAAATTCATCATAACGAAACAAATAAACCATATGACTAAATCTAGAGTCCTTGGGACGTTTTGAAAACAATTTCCATGAGGATAACAATAACCGGGAGGGTGGAATAATTTCAACCTTAAATGTAATTGGTAATTTTATTAATAGACGATTATATGAAGAGGTTGGCGTAATATAAGTTACCACGAATGCGAATATTATGACAGAGACGATAATGTGTATGAAATAAAAAAGCTCAGAGTAATGTTTTTCTACTATTTTGTAAAGTAAGAAGTATTTTCAACATAAAATATTAATGAAACTTTCCTTACGATCTGAAAGCACATACAGGATCTGATGTTGGAAGTCAATATTTTCCATCTTGACCGTGACCCTAAAAGCGTCGAGTAAGATGTGTGACTCTGTCGCTGACATTTTGATCTACATACTTTCTTTGAGCCTGCATCGTCCATACCAGCTTTCACTCTGTAGTGACTATAAAACAAAGTATTTAGTAAAATGGTTTTCTGAATATGCCACCTCGTGTCCCTACTTTTATACTGAAAAAGTGCTTTAAAATTATAAAATTGTTTTTGTACAAGGCAATAATTATTCATTACCTGTAACATTTGTACGTTAACACAAAATGTTTTACAATGTGTATATCGTGTTTTGCAAAAACACGATTCCCCCCAATTGGAATACGCAATTATATTTACTAATAAAATAGTGTTCTTTGACACTAATTATTAATTATTAATTAATTTTCTAAGTCTATGAAATTTGCATAAAAATACAATGTAACCTACTTTTAATAATAATTATATTTGTATACTTGTAATAAGTTTCGTACTTTTGATTATAACATTCAGTCTGTATTATGGAAACTTATTACTTTTCATAGTTCAGTAATTGAACATCAGTTTATAATATTTAAAATAGCCGTGAAATTTTAATAATTTTTTTGGTAAGGTGTTTTACTAAAGGCGTTGAAAAATATCTATTAGTGATAGTACTCATCCATCACTTCAAAGAAATATGTTAAATTGAAACATAGTTTTAGAAATGGCTTGTTTAGCCACTAGCCACAATTTTTTACATTTATAAAGAAATTATTATTTCTCAAAGAGCCTAGTTTAGCTAAAGAAACGAAGATTTTTTAATATCTTATTTTAAACAGTAGTAAATAAGTTTAGATGTTTGTTATATATTATGATCTAAAATTCTAGGATTTATCTCATTATACTCATTGTAAATCATCTGATTTAGAAAGGAAATAAAAGTTGGAAAAAGGCAATACCCATTATTCATATGTGAAATTTAACATTGATTTATTCTAATTTACTTTTTAAATACTATTTGGTTTGAGGTTCACTTAATTCGTCTTAATAAACATCTTACCTTATAGAATTAATATGTATCATATAGGAATATATTGCTTGACCAACAAAAGGGTATTATATATATATATATATATATATTTATATATATATATATATGTGTGTGTGTGTGTGTGTGTGTGTGTGTGTGTGTGTGTGTGTGTGTGTGTGTGTGTGTGTGTGCTTGTGTGTGTGTGTGCGTGTGCGCGTGCGCGCGTGCTTGTGTGTGTGTGTGCGCGCGCGCGTGTGTGTGTGTGTAATCAAACAAAATAGGGGGATCAGTTATAATTTACAGGTAAGTCAAGATTGTAACCAGTGACTTTACATACGCCGATTGCATAACTAATAAAACTAAGTGGACTTGAGTAGGCGTTGAATTTATTGAAAATGTTTATGCGCTCTAAATTTGTATAAGGGATGAAATGGTTGATGGATTTCTTAAATATGTTATATTTTTTAAGTTTTTCAAGGAGTTAATGTTCTCTTCTAAACTTATATTACTGTAAAAATTATGAAATGTTACTGAATAATTAGATACTCCGCAGGAAATGGAAAATTTATATTTACAAAATACCAAATGTTTTTGTCTTTGTTACACAAACATTATAAGTGGATCAAAGCAAACAAATTCATTTGAGAATTTTCTCTATCAATGCATATTTCTCTATCAAAGTCTGTGTCAATGTGAAGATGTGGGGATAAAGCAGTAAGTAATGGGGTTTTCCAAACTGATACCAGAAAGGAAGCTGTCCAGATAGTGAGTGTTTGTCGGCGACCATAACTCAGTGTTATCTTTACTCGAGACTCAAGCCGATGATGACAAGGACGTGTCCATTAGTTTATCAGTCAGCTAAACAACAACAGGCCACTGTCAAAATAATTTTGACAGGAAAGGAGACCATCGGTCCGACTAAAAGTTTTATTCACTACAAACTGCACCCAAAAATATGACTTACGGTGGTTAGATGTGGAAGTGCTTGGATAGTGATAAAAATATCTAATCGTGCAGAGCAAATGTCAATTTTACAAACTTTTGATTTTATGAGAATTAGGTAGATTTGCGACTTATAACATGTGTCGCGTAGTGTGTATCGTGCATAGAACATTCCATTTGTGTAGCTTTTTTCAAGCTTTTTAAAGTAAAATTTGAAATACACGATCATACAGAAAAGAAATTTTAGAATACTCAAAACATAAGAAAGAGAAATGTGCCAGCATACTGAGTTATAGGCTTTAATGACTAATGGCTTTAATGTTACTAATACATTATGTTTTATTGTGTATTAATAATATTCATATTTTAAACATTCACAAAACAATAGTGTTATAAGTGGTAATGAATTATAAATACTGAATACTATATTATTAAAGAGTTTTTTTTTTAGAAAGAGGAGAAAATAAAATTTCAGTTAATGAATGATAGTTTTTTGTGTTGAGACCACGTCAGATGTTTGCTGATTTTGCCTAACCAATTGTTTAGTTGAATGCGGCTACTAAAGGTCAGTAATTACAACTTAAATAATACTAAAATTTTAATAAAACATGAAAATATAAAACAATCAGTGGAAAATCGATGGTAAATTGTTCTTTATATTTTATGTTGTGTGTAGCAACCTTTATATTTAAAAGTTGAATTTTAGTATTATGTATGTAGAGTTACAATTTGTATTATCTTATTTCTGGTAATTCAATTACAGCTGTATTTAGACATATTTGGAAAGATGAGTATTTATATTTAGCAGTAGTATGTTAACGATCATAAATATTTGACAGTATATTTTATCGTTAAAAAGTTGTACTATTATGATTTTTTAAGGTATATATTGTTTAATTTTTGATCTTTTAAATAATAGTATATGTTTATTTACAAATTGTTAAGAGGTAACAGAGTACATTAAATATAAAAAATATGAGTTCCATGCTACAATTGTCAGTAGGAAATGCCATATCTAAAAAGAAAATCCAGATATAATTATTTGCAAAAACCTATGTCCCTGTGACGTGCCATTATAAAGTGTCATTATTTTATTGCTCTTGCCAAAATGATACTAAATAAATAAATAAATAAATAAAAATGCCTTTATTGCAAGCGTTTCTCAGTATAACAACTGCTTTACAGAACAACTCTTGTCATATCTTACACTATTTACAATACTGGGAAATAAAATTAAAAACTAAAACCTATAGACTAAATATAACACCCAAACAAGACAAATAAATTACTGTACAATCATTTTTCTTAGTTTACTTTTAAAAACAGTAACAGAAGTCTGTTTTAAGGCTCTGGGGGAGGTCATTGTACAACTTTGGGCCAAAGTAAGAAAAGCTCCTCCTCCCAAACTCATGCTTGACTCTGGGGAAAGTGAAGCAAGTCACCATGGCGGACACTGCGTTGAGAGACCTCCTCCCGAAATTGGAGCTTCTCGACCAGTGTACCGCGGCTCACCCAGCGCAAGCACCTTGTGGGATCATGCCACATGTCAGGATCCTGCATACATTTCCATGGGGGACAAACTGACAGCATCTCGGAAGGGTGACACATGATCAAAGCGCCTCAAATTGAAAATGAATCGAACTGCAGAGTTTTGCAGTCTTTGAATCCGATCTATGTCTCCCCTAGAGATACTGTTGCCGTATGCAGGATAGCAGTAATAAAATACAGACAGAACAAGAGAACTCATAAGCCGGAGCTTAGCGGGATTCTGGCAGCAGACTTCTAAATCTGTACAGACCCCTCAGCCTACCAAGGGCACGCTGGATAGCATGAGTGACATGATCAGAAAAAGGTGAGCTTACTGTCAAGCACAAACTCCGAGAGTCTTGACTGACTCAGAGACAGACCAGGCTCTCCCCACTGAGCCTTACTCTCACTCCTCTCTCTGACCAAGGGCCTGCACCAGATTGTGTGGGGCAAGATGAAGGACAATGCACTTACCTATATTGAGTTTAAGGCCATTGTTAACCGACCAAGTGTTGATGTTCCACTAGGTCGGAATTTATTTTCTCAATAGCCTCATCAATGGAGCCAGGCTCGTATGACAAGCGCAACTGACAATCATCTGCGTACAGGTGAGCTGCACAGCTTTGAACACAACTTGGGAAGTCAGACGTATATAAGTTGAACAATATAGGTCCAAGACAACTTCCTTGAGGAACACCTCGCCTTTTGACAAGTGAAGTTGACGTCTCACTTCCCATCTTTGTAACCTGACTTCTGTCTCCTAGGTATGATTTTATACCCACTCGATTGAATTTTTGCCAAAGCCATAAAAATGCATCTTAGCGTACAAAAGTTCATGGTTAAGGGGAATCAAATGCTTGTGAGTAGTCCAGTATCACTAGTGAACTACACATCCCTTTATCTTTCGCATCAATTAAGTCACTGAACAGACTTACCAGGGCAGTGCATGTGCTATGATTTTTTCTAAATCCAGATTGTGTTTTTTGGCAATATGTTTACTTCGTTCATATACTGTGCTATTTGACGTGGTTACTATTTTTTCCATAATCTTCGATATTGCTGGTAAAAATCGAGATGGGTCTCAGTTGTTGGACACTTTTAGGGGACGTTACTTTTGGCAATGGATGAACAACACTCATTTTCCATCTCTGCGGGAAACACACCGCTCATCAATGATTTTGTTAATAAGATGAGTAATTGCACCCAAAGCTTACGGACTCACGGCCTTAATCATTTTGGATGGATATTTCATCACTACCAACAGCTCTAGATTTTATTTCATTTAGTGCTTTTTTTACATCATCTTCAGTGACAGCAGAAAAGCTAAAATCATTCATCGATTCAATTCTCTTACTAGTTCTGAAGACATCGATTTCTTCAACTCTGGCTTCATTTCCATTCCCCATATTGACAAAATACTGATTGATGTCATCAAGCTTCAGTTGGTGTGGAATGTTTTCATTTCTGTTTTTCATAACTATATTACACTGTTTCAAACAAGTCCCAAAAATCTTTGGGATCCTTGTTAGTGGATAATTTCTCAGTGAAAAAAATCTCTCTTTGCTTTCCACACCATCCCATTCAATTCATTGCGTGTTCTTTTATACATCTCCCAATCTTTACTGTCCCTGGTTTTCCAATATATCTTACGGAGTTTGTTTTTTAGTTTAGTCTGCTTGTTTATGACATCGTTTCTCCACGGGGCTTTCTTTTTTTGTCACTCTCTTGCATACAATTGGAGCATGTGAATCAAATACACTTTTAACATGGGTAGTGATGAAGTGCTCAATATTGTCAACCCCGTCAATGTGCAATATCTTTACTATCTTACTAGACGGTAAGATAGTAAATGTGTTAACTGTACTCCAATATCCAGCTGATGAATACAAGGAATTTTCTGGCAGTTTATCAATCTACCACATATTGACAAGTATTATCTCAAAACTAACACAACCAAAGAAATAACATTAAAGCTAAAATAATTACTCATTTAGCAGCCTAATAGTTTTTCACTTAAGTATTATCAAATTAAGAAGGACTCTTTGTTGAAATTTGGAATATATGTTTAAAACGTATAGGACTAATAACGGGGTATATTTTATTTTGAATAAAGTTAAACTAAGATTCAATATAGATAAGATTTAATAAATATTTAAATTAAAATATTTAGCTTATGCTCATAAGATACAATTTAAATAGTTTTCATGACGATAAAATACATATGTTACGAAGTTCTTCAGAGAGTCGTTTAAAGGAACAATGCACATAACATAACAATAATTTATGCATAAACCTTTTTTTATTTAATAAGAAATTAAATGAGCGATGACGTAGTGAAACAGAAGAGCATGTCTTGCCACTTGCCACGTAAGAAGGTTCTTTGAAGTTGCATCAAAATTTCAAGTCTAGAGTTTATTCTGTTCTGGATATGTCCTAGACAAAAACGCAGAAAAGAAATGTGCATACCTCTAAAGCATACAGAAGAATGTGGCAGCCTGCTTAGTGATAGTTCACAACAATATCCCTGAAAAATTTCCTTTACAGAAATAATAATTTTAAAGTATACTAGTTCGTTTTTGAGAAATCGTGTAAACAGAAATACAGATAACACTTTTTCCAGCCCTCAAGTGATATGTATTAACTAACACTCATCCATTATACTACATTATATAATCAAAACTTATATCATTCAAAATTCCTCTTTCCTTACTTAAAACAAAGTACTCATGAAGTAGGTGATACATTAAATGTTTGAAACACCAGGGACAAAAATCTTGGTGTTCTGCAGTACTCAGTTTGTCACAGTACTTGCCAAGGCTGGGTAGAGATTAACATTATCCTGTTAATTTAAGCTTATGAGTTAAGTTTCCCCAGTGACAAAAGTTTCGTGTTTTAAGGTACCTGGCAAATATCAGTCAGGAATTCTACTTGCAGCTTATACTTATAAATGCTGTTGTTGAAATTTGTTTTTTTTCTATGCCTTAACTGAATTTGCAATAAATGTATTATATTCCATCAGTATAAATTTTACCTTAATATGGAATTTACTCAATTATGCTGTGTGTCATACTAAGTAAATTGCATTTGTATGCTTGAAACAAATTAACATAATAGTAAACATTAAGTCCACCATTGTTTTTAGATATATAAATTAACATCCAAATACCTAACAATAAATAATAAGCTATGTTATATTTTATTTCTCATTACTCTAAGAAAAATAGTTTTCTAGTATATATTACAAAGTCTTAAAGCATAGCTCGTGGTTGAAACTCAACTAATTATTTTAAACTAGATAAAAAGTTTTACACTACAATATCCTAACAGTAATAAGAAAGTGTCAGTTTAATGTACATACATTACCTGTTCTTAGACAATTATAGTGCAAAAATTGAGGAAACTATTACTATTTCAGGTTAGGATAACATTTAAAAATATTAAATTTAATAAATGACATAAAAATAAAAAGCAGCTATTCTTTGCAAAGAAAACCTGTACACATAATTTAATAAATATATGTTATGATTATATATAACAATAAATTTTATATTTTTATTCATCTGTATAGCATAAACTCCAGTAAATTATAATTTATTTATAAGTTACGTGTATAATTTTCTAGTATGTTAATAGATTGCAACCACTTTAGTTTACCAACCATATTTAAAACTTACGAAAATGCTAACACACTGTTACTAATTTTATTATTATGCAATAATACATTTTTAAATAAAAATTTTATGTATCTTAAGTTTTATAATACCATGTCCATCTGTGTTCTTCTCTAAAAGAATTTGATGAAAATTTAAGAACTAACCTAAATGATGCAAGAAGTATTTCGGATATTTGTGCAAAGATTGAAGTACCATCCTCGCTTTATACTTCTGTTATAGTTTAACATTTTATAAGGTATTCATCACAGTAACTACAATAAGTAGACGTTATTAGTGGTTTATTTGTGTGCACTGTCTTGGTTTTATTATGAAAAATTTTAAGCGCACAGCTTATTTAATACTCGACATTTCTTAAGAGCCAGTAGATAATTCTTAATCAACCCGGGATTGAGTTGTAAGCCTCAATAATTCTCAGTGTAATTTCTGCACGCACAATAATACGTGAAACTATATTTTATCAATAATAAAGGACGTGTGCCGGCTTTTATTCAACATTTCATTTTCTTTGGAACAAGATACATTAACAATTTTTAAATAAATTTGTATGAACCAAATTTTTATTCATAAAAAGAGTTTAACACCGACTTTTAATACAGAAATTACGCTTTTTGCGCATTTTGAAGTCATTTTGTTGGTTCTACTTTCAGCCTTTGTTCAGGCTCATATATAGATAGATAGATAAACAGACACACAAACAGAAATAAATCACTACAATTACATAAGTGATTAACCCTCCATCGGGCGCTTAAAATTAGAAACACCATCAGGCGCTCACGGAGGTTTCCTCCAGGTTAGTGAATAATGGATATTATAGTCGTTTAAACTGTTTTTTATTTGTTTAAATATTCATACTGATTTAATTACAATGTAATATATTCATTTTTAGAATTAAAATAAAAATTACTCTCTTGTGAAATGAATTTTCCAAATAAGAATTTCGAATTAAAAAGAAATGTTATTGTATAATAACAACATGATTTATTTTAAGGAATAATGCAATTAATTGTAAAAATGTTTAACCTTCTGTAATAATATAATGGAAATTAACATAGTTTTTAACTTCTTACAAAAACAACTTACTTCAATTCTTGAGATATTATACAATTGTAATGTCAATTATTATTCTAAAATCAAAATTTATTCTTTACTAAAAATTTTTTTACACTAAACAAAGTTTCAAAACATTTTCCTTCTGGTTCTTATAACGACAATGTTCACTCCATAAACAGTACTGAAATGTTCCCTAGCACACGGGTACTGTACTGACAAGTCTCTCGTCTTCATTCTCCATTTTACAAAATTCAAATAAAATATATTGTAAAACTTAAAAAGAAACCATCACAGGTCAGACATTTTAGGCGCACACGGATTATTACTCCATAAAAACTAAACACTATAAGGCGCTCACGGAGATTTCGTCCAAGGACTACAAACACGACATCGGGCGCTCACGGAGGAATCGTCCAGTCTCGCACGGAAGTAGACCTCATACTGACAGATTTTGACAAAGATAAGCGGGAGGCTATTGTTTCGCTTCCCCGAAAGATGCTCGTGAAGTACACTGCGGGACACGACTGCCAACATCAGAAAAGTAGTACTATTTTTAATAATAAAAAATACACGGAGGAAAAACTCCGTTTAGCGCCCGATGGAGGGTTAACCTTGCCAACTCTCAGCTAATTAATATCAACTTATAAAAAAATTAAAATTATTGAATAACAACGGTAGTTTTTGTATACCTACATGAAACACTCTAAATATTAAAAAAAACTTTTTCTTTAAGTGTACAATAAAAATATTAGTAAAATCACTACATATTATTTTTATTATTATTTTGTTTATATATTCTTATAAGAGAAGTTATAACTTAGTATTACGTTTTAGTATTATAAGATCTAAGCTACTGAAAGCTTCTGTTCTTGTATTTTCAATATCGATATCATATTCTCTCTCTTCCGGCATAGCGTAATATCCTCTACTTTCCTGCTTACTTTAAGTACGGTACTGTAAGACGTGTATACTCAAGTTATGTAAATAAAGAAACAAAGCATTGATAACATTTTTTTGGTTTAACCAGAACTATCTGTAATTAATCTGTTGTAAATCAATATTTTGCAAAGCATTAAAATCTATTTTTGTTTTTTCAGGGAGTCAAATAAATTACTGTTTGCTAATTTACATATTATGTAGGTTACTTCAAGAGGACAGCATATTATTGTATCAAGAGCAAATGTTTTATATTAAAGTGAACAGGATATTTTAAATTTTCAGTTAAAATTCAAATCTCACTTCACAATGAAGTACCTTAAGTTTTTCTTTATTAGCATTCTAAGGGTATTCTCAGTGTCTCAGGTGGTAGGAATTGCTAGCTATAGGAACTAAACATTTTATTTAAAGTCACTTCACTGTATCTGGAACCTATCCTATTCGTTTCCTGTAGTATCCAGTGTTTTTATAATATCTAGCTTTAATATTTTTATTTAAAATTAGATAATCATTTTTAACTTGCACGTCGTATCTGCATTTTCAGAATAACTCAACTAATCCTGTCGCAAATTTTAAATTTAGTAGCGCAGTTATTTGTGAGTTTTGCGATATTTTTCACGATTTTTCAAATGAAAATAGAATAGTAAATATTAAAAATTGTTTAAATTATTCATGTTGTAAAAGAATGTCATTATGAAATTATCTGAGATTCCATTTCAAAGCTGTAATTTTCAAAAATAAAAAAATATTTTATAGGCAAATAATATCTTTTTGAGAGTCTAAGGTATCTATTCTTTCCATAAAGAAAGCTAAGTATAAATAACTGAGAAGGACGACGGCTCATTGTGCTAGCCATACTATTAAGAATAAATAGAATTATTTAGTCGGATATTATTTTAATTGAACATTTCCTTTATTCTTCACGTAATTTTTTACCTTAAATATAAAAATAAAATGAATTATAATTTTGTTTTATATTATCAATCTGTTTTCTCTTTGTTACCAATCCTGCCCATTATTTGCACAATGGTTATTAACATTCTTATAATTGTTGGAACACTGTAACTTATCTATTTTCTAACTCTTAGATGTGTATTATTTTCACATGCATAAATAATAACCAAAACTATATATCATAACACTTATTATGCGCCACTGTGATATAAGGACTGTACACATGAACTAATGGAGAGTTACAAAAAATTGTGTATCGCATTTTTTTTACACATTCCAATATGATAAATACGTTGAATTAAGTGATATGAAGTCAAGACATATGCTGATTTTAAATACTTATATAGCATGAAAATATTTAAAGTTATATAAGTATGTAACATGAAAACTCAATGGCCCAAAACATAATGAGTTCAATATTTTTTTTTAGTATTACATAGGGATTTTTAAGTGCCAACACCATTTATGGGATCTTCTAACGTGGTGATACGTTTAAGCGTGACACTACGACGCCTATATTTATTGTTGATAAAACTGGTTTTGTTGTGTTTTACATCCTCAAGAACCTGATGCACGAATCATGACATATTTTATTTTGCTAAGCGCTCATAGAAAAATATATACATAATCATGTTATTTCCATCAAGTAATGAGATGAAAATGGGTTTTCCTTCATACAATTTGCTACATAAAATCAGATTTGTTTGGTATAAATAAAAATGGCAATCAAAAGGTCTCCATTAATGCAAGTTACCAGTTTATCTTATTGTTGTATTAAAATGTAATGAATGTGATGCCTCAATAAAACGATCGATCTTTAGTATAGAAATTGTGTTCCAATAAAAAAAGTTATTTATATTGAAAACTTCATAACATAATTAATACTTAAATATATATATATATATATATATATATATATATATATATATATATATATATATATAATATATATATATATATATATATATATATATATATAAGCTTGTGTATTTTAAAAGAAGCTATATATGAATCTTTGAAAATTATAAGCAATTAGAGGTCGGTGTAATAATATTAATACAATAAAAACTAGAGATTCGTAAGAAATGAATAAAGTATTAACTATGAATTGATGTTTTCAAAGGGACGTTGTGTAGATGGTACAACGGTTATCGCCAGATAACCGGATCAAGCAACGTCGAACGTGGCTGCTGCTTGAATGGGTGACCGTTGAGCGATCCTGTCCTTTCAAGCAGCCCGCCTGCTCCTTCATTGGTGGTGGTTTCGTAAGTTACCTTTAAGCTGTTGGTCCCCAGGTTAGTTGTTGGAGAGGTCTTCTTAAGCCTAATTTAGTTTTGTGAAGAAGACATCTTTACTTTATTTCAAAGCATGATGCAAGTAAAAAGAGAATAACAAAATATAAATAGATAAAACAATAAAACACGTTTAATTACCAATTACACGTTACCTGCACCTTGAAATTAAAATATTTATGACGTCAACTGTTCGTTTTTACTGTTCTGAAACAGGTGAGCACTAATGTTAACAGTTCTTTGTCCTCGCCTCAATTCACGCAGCTTGGTCATTGTTGTAAGCTTTTTACTTACATTTTATAGCACGCATTGAATTAATAATATACTGAAGTAGTAATAATAAGAAACTAAATAATACAAAAATACTGCATTTGAACGGAATGGCAATTACAATAAGCACCCCCGTGAAATGTGAAAAATGTGTAATTCACTGGAATTCTGAGCAGTATAAAAAATAATAGTTTAGTTTTTATTTGTTCGTAATTTGTAACATACTTGTAAAGATTTGTAATGTTTTAAAGGGAAGTTAGTATTTATTCTTTGCATAAATTTGTTTATATAAAACATACGAGTATATATA
The DNA here is from genome assembly GCF_021130785.1 of Homalodisca vitripennis. Taxonomy (NCBI): domain Eukaryota; kingdom Metazoa; phylum Arthropoda; class Insecta; order Hemiptera; family Cicadellidae; genus Homalodisca; species Homalodisca vitripennis. Next base: position 7,450 of record NW_025777375.1, on the reverse strand, counting down.
TATATATATATATATATATATATATATATATATATATATATATATATATATATACTCCATTTGGTTAATTTGATCACGAATACTAAGTTTGTATAATACGATATATGTATAAAAGGAATTGTGCACTAGATGAGACAAAAAGAACATCACTCTACCTTGATTACATTGTGTTTGTAGTCCAGGTGTCTCTGATGTCGAAACGATATAGAGAGTTCGTTTTGAGCTTCTTCGTCGCCGACTGTTTTGTATTTCTTTAGATGTACGTTGCTTCAAGATTCCAGGAGTCAGATCCGTCACAGTGTTAGACTTCAGACGCTGTAGTAAGTGGAAGACGAACTGGAGCTGAACCTAATATTCTTATGGAATATCGATATTCTGGTTGTATCACTGGGAAGTTAATTGTGTTATTCCAGTCATTTTATATACTGCATATTTTACTTCACTGAACACCTCCTTATTACTTACACTTAATTATGGCATGCAATAACAACTGTCATCATTGAACTCCTTATTTAAACAAATCTTTGTGAATTTTCGCATGAAATAACTGTGTAATATATGTCACCGACTCATCACAATTTGCCTTTTTTCCCGGTTATAAATTCACTTTTACAGTTGGTATTTACAAGAAAAAAAATACAACTAATAAGCCCTAGGGAATTCTACTGTATTTTTATTTCAAAAACTTAATTAAGAAACTAGCATACTTCTTTATGTTCTTATCTTCAATAACTTAATATGGCCTAAAGTAATAGAAATGAAATTGTATTTAAAAAACGAATTTATTCTTTTGTAATTTTTTTTAATAATTAGGCTTACATAAAATATTTAAAAACAATATTAAATACACAATGTTATTACTAGGATTAAATAATGCAATTTAACAATGGACATTGGAGTAGCACTAAAGAGTACACTTCGTAAGGACTATATAAATATTTATTTTTTATTATTGAAAAAAGGTTATTTTCTATTTTCCTTGATTTAAAACAAAAGTTAAATAGATAGCCATTCATATAAAAAATGATTGAACACCAGATTGCTTGAGGCAGGTTCGGCCTAATGCTAATGTTCTACTCAACTTTTCCCATTAACGTGGTGTCCCCTCCTAATTGTTTGTCTTGAGTAGTTTCACTTTGAGACACCTGGATACAATCTGCTGATTTCTAGCAATTAGAAGAATACAAAATCGTGAGACAAATTTCTTAGCTTTACTCAATTTCCAAATTAACTTAATCATGAAACATTATAATTTTACATTTACTAAATTATTGGCTATTTACAATTTTTATATCGAAATCACTCTCAATGCTTTTAACTATATTTATACAACTATTCATTTACACTCTTCATATACTTAACGGTACAGTTATAATGCCTTTAATATAGTTAGTTATTCTCATTTCTCATTTAACTTTTTTGGATTGTGAAAAAATAAAAATTTTAGCTGTATATTTCAGCTAAAAATACATATATACAGTGTGTAAAACTCTTTCGAGAAATATAATATTGCTAAATTCAACGATATGTAAATATGCTGCAGGTTACACTCGTCGAAAGTTTTCCAATTTAAAAGAAGGAAGAGATAATAATTTTAGTGAATCAAATACAACTCCATTTATCTTCTTTTCAAGAAAACCAATTATGTAAATTATTTTCACGGAATGGGATTGAAGCTTATCTGAACTAAGTTTTCTCAGTCTTGTTAAAATTGGTATATATTAAATGTTTTAGCACTTTTATTTGAAAAATATTTTATGAGTTCTACTGTCAAGTTAAAATGGGATTATATATAATATTAGGTATAGCTTACGCCCTTAATGAATTATTAACTAACATATATTTTGATTAAAAAAAATCTGGAAGATAATTTTTGTAGTCGAATTAATCATACCTCTTTTAAAACAAATAATATAATGCAGTACTAGTATTTGCTTTATGGGTATTTGCTCTTGAAACGTGTATATAAAAATAAGTTTATTCATAGCATATGAGCTTTGAACGTGATTTTATAGAAATCACAGATTTTGTGGGCAAATAATTACATATAACTGGTTTACCAAAAAAAGGATACCATTGTCATATACGATCTATCAATAAAAAGACCTTAAATTATACAGCAATTAAACTACAGTTTTTGTTTTTCAAATACGTACTAGAATTACTCTAAAATCCATGAAACTTCGATGTTAGAAATAGTTTAACTCGTTTCAGAAATCTTTCACTGAGAGAAATTTCTAAATTCCATACAAACTTTAAGTTATCTAAATTAAATATCTGGTTCTTTTTCCTTACTATCTAACCGTATTTTAAGTTTCTCAAATGTTTAAGCAAATAAAAATGTCATCAGTATTAAAGTAAAATTTCAAAACTAACATATATATTATATCCTCAGATGCATGCTTAATCATGTACAAAACAGATTTTTCGATAAAACATTTTAAAAAAAACTTCAAAATAAAATTTTTATTTGTGCATGCCATTCCATAGAATTTGGCTAAAAGATATGAAATATTTATATATTGGCCTTATGGTTATCCATAGTGATTATTAAATTGCACGTTATTACATTTTCCAGGCAATCACAGTGAAATCATAGGAAATTTTGATATATGTAACTTAAATAAATAAGCTATGGACTTTGAAGAGATTTCACATGCATCTTCCACGAAGTCTGTTATACAACAGACGTGTTGTGTACTTCTACCTTGTTTTATTTAGATACAATGTTTTTATACTTCCTTAGTGTCTTTTAAGAACAAAAATTGGACTAGTAAGGACATAAATTATGATTTCTTAAATTTCCCGTAGAAATATTCATTTTGAAAGGTACATGTGTGAATAAGGTCTTTCTAAACTATATGATAGCGCAATTTGCGCTCATTTTAATGTGATGGATAAGGTTTCCTTTCGATAACTACAATTTTAGACGTTTTTATTTACTATAAAGGTTTGTGAGTGTAGTTTCACAGTTACCTGTAAATTATAGTATCTTGAGTATATATTTATTTAGATCACACATTTGTTATGAACAGTAAAGAAGTGCCTCGTGGTCTTACCTTTTTGTCAATAAAAACATTGTGCCTATTATATTTTGTTAAATAATCTTTGTTACTACAAAATTGTATTATTTCAGTAAATTTATTTGTTTTACAGACCTATAATACTTTATCCATTCCAAAATAACTAAGAAGAATAATAATTGCTTTACCAAAACACCTGTTATACAAGCCAATAAGACGGCTCAGTTTCTAGCTAAGAAGCTTCAAGTTTAATAACAATGTTTTAGTGCTGAGGGGTGAAGAACTAACGAGGTACCGCTCTAAGTTTGTTGCTGTTGCCCAAATCCTTATAAAGCGTAATTATTGACTTTGCAGACTTAGTTTGAAACTCAGCTCTGTTATTCAGGTTTCCTAAGATTAACGAAAGGAATTTATTTAGTTTAATTTAGAACTCTAATTGTTGCATAGAATGTCTGCTAAATATAACAGTTTTATACAGAGAAACTTCACGATATATAACGTCCAAACGTTGTACTGTCTTAAAATTGGGCATTTATAGAATGCGTTCTTAACGGCTTAGCAATATTTTGAATATGTAATTTCAATCTAAATAAATGAAACTTTAATATATATGCAATTAAAAACTGCTTACCTACGTTAATGATCGGGATTAAACAATATTTATATATTTTTAAAATAAATCCATCATCATTTATTACTTTTGAAATCTTAAGTTTCTTTTATATAAAGACACTTACGTTTCAAAAACTTAATTTCCATGAAAAATATAAAAATTAGACAGCTTTAAAAACAAAATTAACCACTAACTTAACATGTTATATGCACTTATATGTAAGACATATATTTTTAGAATAAATATAAAAATGAAGTTTTTTGTTGGAATTTAAAGCAAGATAGATTTGGTGGACGTATACAACATTTCATGGTGTATAATAGGAAACATATAATAATTTATATGTATTTCTTGATTGGTGCAAAATTTGGAAGTCTTAGAAGCCGATTTAAATCATAAACTAAATTCAGCTAGTGTAATTATACAGGTAAGTTATTTCAGATTCCATACATAAGTTTTGAATTGTTTGCCTGTTAATATAAATAAATGATATTACTAATCAATTTGTATTTTAAAGTATCTTATCAAGACAGGTCTAGAAATAATTCGTTGAACCGACCACCAACATTTGTTTATTGATGTTTTTCTGAAACTAGTGAAGCCACTGTCACTAAATCTTGTAAATTGAAAGTGATGCATAAGTCGAAAATTGAATGGGTAATTTGCATTAAAATTTAAATTATTTCACCTGTTGCAAATTAAAACGTAAAAAGAAAACTTTGTATTATTTTGAACAGTATACAAGAAATCAGCTTCTTTAAAATATCACTTACAATCCAAAAACGTATTTTATTGTTGTGATCTGTCAATACACACACGCTCAATATCACTTGAAATCTTTGCACAATAAGATAGTTAAATCAATTCCCTCAGGGGAAAAGCATAATTTGCTTCTACATGTTTTTTTCTGTATTATCTAATAAATAACTAATTAAAGGGATATAATGAAACTAATTATTAAGATACTTACGCCTCTTTTTTTACTTGTAATTTTAACCTGCTTTCCATGGTTTAAAAACCTTCAAATTATTTTTATATCTGATTATGAATATGGTATAATCCTACTGAATAGATCTAATTCCGCTAGTTGTGATAACATCTAATGAATAATATATAGCATTGAATACAGTGATAAAGGAGCAACGTGATATATTTTTATAAGTATAAAACTTTAATATTGCGATGTTATTTTCGGGGCAAGCGAAAATATTCGCAACTTGCCAGATAGCCAGTCGAGCTGGGTTAGAAATGTCCAGGGTTCGAGAATTTCATACAACTATTATTTATTGTTAGGAGTCGAATCAGAGGGCCCTGCGGAAGAAATTGATACTTCCAAAATAACGTTGGGCTTACTTCATCACGTCAACTCCAACAAAATTTTGAAGACGTAAAAATAAAAAATAATCTTGCTCAGAAAAAATAAAAAATTTCTCGTTCTAGGAAAGTTATTGTTCAAGCGAGTTCGATTTTCGAAAACAACTGTAATGTTTATTGATAAGTCGGTCAGTGAGGAATTACAAGTAAGCTGAGTAGTCTCCACTGATAACTTGGTCGGGGAGTCGTATACAGTAATTATTGTAAGAGCCCGGGGTTGGAATAATTAATCGGTTAAATAATGATGGTTAGTAGAAGCAAAATACAAAATCAAAGCAAAATATGAATAGCAATGGCAAACAAAAGCAATATTCAAATAACACCAATAGCAAATATAGCAATCTTATAAACTAAAGATTAGCCATGCACCAATATCACAGTGCAACTACTATATACATAAAGCAAGTACTAACCATTAGCAAAAAAATACGGGATGCAAAAGCTAGATGAATTTATAAGATAAAATAGGACTAAAACTGTATTTTTTTTCTAGGCAAGTGTATAGCTCCAAAATAAAATATCAAGTTAACTTTCTCAGGCATATAATTTTGGAAAATAAAAAAAAAACCAAGTAATCACTTATAACACACCCATGCAGAATTACCCCTACCATATGCAAGCTAAGATAAAGGTAAATGATTTAAACATGCAATAAGGCTACTAAGCTAAATTACTATAAAATAATTAGGGGCTCTATGAATGTCAAAGAAAAATTGAACACTCACCCTATCTGCACAGTTCACCAGAAAAATAAACTAAAATATACTTACAAAGATATAAATAATTAATAAAATGATAATTAGTTTGAACTTCAATAAGAAAGGAAAATATTTCCGAGTAGATTAGAGATTTCGCCAAGAAATGTGATAATAATCAGACAACAGAATGATGGTCGAGAAAACTTTATACCGAATATAAAAATTTACATCGATTGAACATAAGATTTAGTTTATGTGGACGGGGTCGGTGGGAAGAAAGTATTTATAAAAGGAAGTCGTGGGTATAGGATGCCAGTACTATCGCCGGAAAGAAAGCAGTGGTAAGGCGAGTCCCGACTGTTATAATTTTTTCCGGGTAGGAGATAATTGGTAGGAAAGTTCGTAAAGGAAACTCGGGATGAGGTGTCAGATCGATCGCCAGGAAAAGAAATGCGAGATCTGAAAAATTTAGAAAGGAACATTTTAAACGCGGTAATTAAAATTTAGTGGAAATAACAAAAAAAAATAATCTGAGTAATTGAAATTCTAAATATAAGTTAAATTGAAGAAAAGAATAACTTTAGTAATTCAAGTTGAAAAAGTAATTAAAGTTTCAGTAAATTGAGAAAGTCAAATATATTCTATTTAAATTTAAATGATACCCTTAAATATCAAATAAATTATTAAGAGTATATTTAAAATCAAACAATTATATTATCAAAATAAATCTATAACCATCAAACCATTACTAATATATTTCAGATCGATTAATTTTCATAAATGACAAATAAAATATTAAAATTCTGTTTCACATAAAAAAAATTTGGAAGAATTGTTGATGGCGGAGATAAAAACACTTCAGTAAGGAACAGGGTCGTTGTTCCTTACCTGGTGCTGGATATCGGCGGCGGGCGTCGACTCGCGATGTACAGTCGTTTCAGCGAGCGGGATCGGGGGAAGGGGTCGAAGTAGTCGTGGTGAGCAGCGGTCGTCGGCGGTGTCGCGGTCACTGACTGTCTCCCTGTGTCTTCAATCGGCCGTCATTATATAGGTTCGCGCGATCGCGTGGGTGGGGGAAGCCTTCTCCTCTCGCCGTGATCGGAGGGGAAGCGGCGATATTCGTGCGGGCACGGACCTGCGAGATAGCGTCTGACTCATCGTCAGTAAAACAATCATTTCGCTCCTTTTTATGATAATTATAAAACTCAAGTCGTTATTTCGTAATTGTTAAAAAAAGTCTGTTCTAATTTACTATTTTAACCCTCCTAGTGGCGGTACTTTTTTCTCCAAGTGGCGGGACATTTTTACTGATTTTGTATGTTCGCAAAAGAAAATTTATATAAAATCCTGTATAATTATATAAGTATGACATATCATACATCGATTTAAACTTCATAACACACAGAGTAGAATGGTAATAATATGAAACACTTACCTTGGATTGGTGTAAAAAACCAATGGGTTGAATTCCAAAAAAAAAAATTAAAATTTTTTTGTTTTATATTAGGCTGAGTAAATGTTCCTAAACTTAATTTTTAACCACAAATCCAAAATAGCCATTTTGTTTAAAATTTAATTCTGAACAAAAATATGTATCCGTTATATGTATTATTCCTAAAAAACAACGCACTATTTGCTGATCGAAACTTTTACGTACACGTTTTTTACTGCATTTTAGTCAGTATCAGAGCCAACCTCATTCCTCATCATTCTTCCTAGTTTGAGAGGCCTCCAATAATGTT